>NC_056739.1:1018854092-1018936592 GCF_019279795.1 Protopterus annectens | reverse complement strand
TTTTATTCTACTAAATTTACAAGCAGACAACATAATTCTGTTTTGTACTTTTTCTTTAAACATACTCGAAGTATATGCAACATTGTATAATACTGCACATTGTTTCTTTTATGTAGTATTTTGGATACCAGTCTTAAATATTTGTAACAATTAAAAAATCATGGATATCATTCTAGAACAGTCCATTACATCAGCAACCTAAGGCAATGAGCTTCATTTTGTAGCTCTAGGTTTAATTTTCTTGGTCACCAGTTGCATACTGTGTGACTCTTCCCAAATCACTTAATTACCTTAGTGCTCTTGGGTTATGACTGAAAATAGGTACTTGTGTCGTGTGGGTGTTGCCTAATTATTAATTTTCATTCTGCATGTTAGTTAATTTAAGGTCACAGGAAGGATAGAACCTAAGTCAGAAGGAATGGGCATAAGCCAGGATCCTTTCCTGGACTAGATGCCAATTCATTGTAGAATACCCACCACTCATGCCTAGAAACAATGTCAGCAATACCAGTCTACCTAGCTGCAGATCTGTGTTACTAAGCCAGCTGGACAATACGGAAACCTTACTAATGATGTAAGTAGATAGGACATGCAGCTTCTCTGCGACATCAGATTGTAAAATACTATAGGACGTGCAGCTTCTCTGCGACATCAGATTGTAAAATACTACACAAAAAGTTCATAACTGAAATGCATAGACATCTGTAGGGTGGAACATCCACAGTATGTTAAAGTGAAATTGAGATAGCCAGCATAGTGGTGAAACAAGAGGAAATATAACTCAGTAGGCCATGGACTTCATGAAAAATACAGAAAGAGACATATGCACGAACATACAGTGACAGAGATGTGACATAACCAAAGAGGTAGCATAGACTTCCAGAAATATACCAGTGCAATGCAGCACAAACAACAGCCGTGACGCAGTTCAAATGCTTCCATCCATCCATCCATCCATTCATTTTCAGTACCTGCTTCATCTAAAGCAGGGTTGCAGGGAGTCTCACCTTATCCTGGCAAGCAATGTGCACTGGGCAGCAACTGATCCTGGCTATGACATCTTTTCAGCTCAGGAGCTAGTAAAGTGGAATGCACATCACTGAAAAATAACCAGAAGGAATGGCATGCATACATGTAATACATAAAAGAAATACAATGCTATTGTGCTCAGGATTTAGGCATTAATGTTCACCAAGTTTTAATTAAATTTGATTGGGCTCGTGGCCTAGTATTCAGACTATTTTTCATTCATGGCCTGGGAAAAACAAGCATTTAAAAATTTTACACTTAGCATTGTCGCCTCACAGTAAGATGTTGTCCTGTTCAATTCTCAGCTAGAGCATCTTCTGTGTGGAGACATGCGTGAATAGGCATACCTTCGTTGAAGGTTGTGCATCAGGGCTGGCAACTCGGCATGTAAAAATCTGCTGCCAATCATTAGTGGGCTGGAGTTCCACTGTGGTGACCCCTAACCGGGAAAAGCCGAAAGACACAACACTCAAATTTTTCTCATACCATACAGTAACCAGGAATTAAAAGGAGTAGTTGGTTTGAATACATTGCAGACACCTGGAACATATAACATATCGACTAGCATGTGGATGAGACAAACATATCCATAAAGAAATGTCATGCAAATGAATGAACTATGGAATACAAGGTGTCACACAAAACTTAGTTTATAAATCAACAAACCGCATATTTGTGGTAAGGTAGCATGGTTAGGTAGCACACATATGTGGTAGGGAACAGCATATGCTGTACGAAAATGAACACATATATAGTGGATATGTGTGTGTGCATCTGTGTATGCATATAAATATATATATAGAGACATGCACACACGTATATTTGTTTGTGTGTGTGTGTATATATATATATATATATATATATATATATATATATATATATAAACTCGCACCAGAAGGCATACACATGCCATGGAAAAGGAGCAATAAATGTACAAGTAGTCAGTGTAATACATTAATGGATGATTTGTAGCCTGACAAAACACTAAGCTATAGCACCCCTGAGAGCTGAAAGAAGCTGAGTGATGACTCATGCCCTGCAGTTAAGAACATACAGACTTACAGCCTTATAAACAAATTCATTCTTATTAGTAAAAATGTAGGAAAAGCAATGAATGACATTAAATATAACAAAAGGAATTATAATTCAAACAATCAAGTGACCCTAGTCTGCAGAGCTTATAAAGATGGAAAATATTTGGTTAAAAAAAAAGTTTGCGCAAACCATCTATGGAGTTAGATTATTACAAAAAAATAATTTTAAAAATATCCTAATAAGGTACACTTGTTTTTTTTTTTTTGGAAGGAATGGAAATTTCTATCTGTTAAAATAAAAGAATCCTCATTTCAAGACACTTAACATATTAGCGGTTGAAGCTTTTGGAGATGGGGATTTGACCTATAAAAAAGAAGATAAGCATATAAAGTAATATTTTTTTTTCTATAAAGTTAGAAGGATGGCTGAAATAATGAATATGTGAATGCAAACATTCGTGAAACCTGCATTCTATGCAGGGTGAAGACTCAGGATAACAGTAAAATGTGAATCAAAATACTAAGGTGATCACACACTATTTGCCAACAGTTAATCCTGTGTGTCTGAACAGAAACCCTGCGACAATGACAGACACACACCATGGCGTATTTGTCAACAGTTAATCCTGTATGTCTGAACAGAAACCCTATGACAGTGGCAGACACTGTGGCCTCTGCCATGATGAGCAGGGGTTGCAAAACAAATCATATCTGTTGTTTGGTCATTGTGAAGTAGAACAGTTATAGCTACGGCCATCTCCCCCCACATCTAGTAACCAATCCTTAAGTGTCCAGTTACAGTTAGTAGGGAATGGAACCTAATCCATAAAATATTCCTATTAAACTATGAACACGTATGTCTGTTACTTCATGCAAAGCATGCAGTTGCCATACACAAAAAAAAGGCAAATTATACTTTACTATTCCTTCATTCAGTTTTATTGAAGTGATTATTTTCTAGTGTAGGAGGACAGCAACAGATTCCTACATTTCTTCTTGACATCCCTGTTAATCTGATTTATCACTAAAGTGAGTGGACAAAAGACCAAAACTAATATTCCTAATCCTTTGGTGGACAAAAAGGGTGTGTTTGTTAAGATCCCTGGTGATGTAGGAGCTTTAACTGGTCTTAATTAAGTGTGATCCTTGTGGTTGTGCTCTTTAGGTACTTGTTAATCTCAATAGATCTTGTGGTTTGTATGTGAGAAAAGACAGAATCTTCCAGAAAGCTTTCCTAAAGCCAGGCCAATGCTTCCAAGTGGAATAGGTCCTCTATATGGACAGAAAGGAATCTGATGCAGTCCCATTTGGGTAGCCTAATAGTCATCATGGCCTGTTTTGGGCATGTATATAATTTGAGCTTCAGTTATTCTACAATTGAAGTACATACAGCCTGCCCATCATGTTTAGTTTTTGGGTGGGGAGTCTTGGCATAGCAACAACTGGTTAAGCAGCTTCTTAAAGGAATTTTCCTTCTCTGCCTACCATTGAAGAATTCCTCACCATGAGATTTCATGTTAATAACTGAAAGGCTTTGCCCATTGGCTATATCAGCTCACTGCTGAAAACATTTTTTTTCTCGATTGCCTACCACCTTTGCTCACAGTTTGTTAGAGCTACATGCCATTATTTTTAGGGGATCACATCTGGTCTTTCCAAGGAATGGCTTTTACTACAGATCATGTTTCTTCATGAAAGTAGTTTCTGAGCTGTTCATGAACCACTCCTTTCATCTTCCTGTTTTTATTGCTAAGGCATGTATCCAAAGTGACCATTTTTTATTCATACTCTCTATCTGCAATGTCAAATCAGGTTTTATCTCAAGTCGGTGCCTGAGTTTAAGAAGCCTGAACAGCTGTCCACCTGCTTTGCACCTGTAAAGGAAGGGCTGGCAGTCACCATGCATGTCCTTTCCAGGTGGACTGCCAACTGCATTATATCTTAACACTGAGTGGCTCACCATCTCTTGAAGCATCACAGTTAAAAGGCACTTCTGTAGATTTGTGGTTGTTTCCAGTACTTACATCATGAATATCTGCATAGTAGCCACTCACATCCTTGAGCTACACTCTCACTAGCCACGACTGTACCAGCTGAGATTCCTTTAGTACGTCTGCACTTCAGGACTCAGTATTCTGATTTCCTGCCTTTTAGTTCCATTCTGGTTCCTTCTACCTGATGAATTTACTTTCTGGAATTTTACCCAGTTGTTTGATCAAGGCATAGGGTTTCCTGATGTTAGCTGTAATTTTTTTTTTTACTGCATAAGTTAATCTGCAGGGAGGGGTCTTCTTTGCATGTCACAAATACTTTTTGCCATCAACTTGTATCTGGTGATCTTTGTTGTTAAAGATAATTCATTATAGTGAGGGTAATTAAGCATCTGTATATTTAGAAACAATGCTGATTCTAAGTGTCAGTTGTTTTTCTTAATTTGCAGGACATATAATTGCTCACTGCTGGGGTACAAATTGGTAGAATCAGGGACAAGACCTGGCCTATATAGGCACTGTGTGATGAGGATCATATACCTCTGATCTTGGGGATCTTCAAATGAAAAATGCAGAATTGTCACTATGGAACATTTCAACACAAATGTATCCATGGATGGTCCTCTCTCATGACATCTGATATATTAAAAATTTATTTTTACTATGACTATTCATTTCATTGTTATCACAGAATGCTCCATGTAAAGTTATATATAGGTATATCAACTGAAAGCTTTTCATTTAACAATGTTCAGACATTGGCCTTGTCATTATGAGTGCCATCTTCATATGGAAGAAATATCAGACTATTTTATGATACCCTTAATATGAGTGCTGGTACTCTCTTGATTGTCCTTACTGGAACAGATGATCAAAAGGCTGTCCACAGTGACCATGCAAGGTGATTTAGTAGAATCAGATTTGGAAGACTCACAGTACATCATGTTCAAATGGCTGAAACTAGGTTTAGCTGACTGCTCATTTGCCTGAAAAACATGGTGAGCTCTGCGATAGGTACACATAGTTTAGAAGAGATGTAGGAAAATGTAGAAATATTTAAATATAAAAATGTGTAAATAATTAATTTTTTTTTTGGGGGGGTGTGCAATGTTTCACTTGTGTACTATGAAGATGTACCTTTACAGAGGTGTCTCAGGAAGAAATTTATACAGCCTATATAATGTAAGACAGAATGACATTAGCAAACCTTGACTTAGAAGTACTGCATGTGTTCAGACTTTAGTGTTTCATAAATTTGTCCAGGAAATCCCAGGTGGACTGTATGTACGTCTTGAATAGAAGTACAGTTCCTTTTTACTTGGAATACTGATACTACTGTAATGGAATTTATGGTAAACATTAGAGCCAGTGACAATTGGGGCCTAGAAAAGGTCTTCATGTTAAAATGCTGTGACTTTGAATGCAGAGTCCTGACATGGAAAAAAAAAAGTGTATATATATATATATATATATATATATATATATATATATATATATATATGGGTGTAGGTTAGAAGATCGACAGCTGGGATTACCGACAACGCATGAGCGGGCGCCAGATGATCGACACTCGGAAGACCGACGCTACGGATGAAAACTCCGACGCCAGGGATAGTGAGTTGGAAAGAAGGCTGTGTGAGTATGCGGTGGTGACGGACGTTAGGGTGCAACTAAGGTAAGTGTGGATAGTGACAGTCTGTGGGGATAGGGGTGGGTTAAGTGAGTTAGGGTTAAGGCGTGTGTAATGTAAGTGTGCGGTAGTGGTATTTTTTGGGTTAGGGGCGGGTTAAGTGAGTTAGGGTTAGGGCGCGTGTAATGTAAGTGTGCGGTAGTGGTATTTTTTGGGTTAGGGGTGGGTTAAGTGAGTTAGGGTTAGGGCGCGGGTTAGCTGAGTGTGCGATAGTGACGGACCTTAGGGTAAGGGTTTGGGTTAGGGTTGGACGTAGTTGTGTGTGTGAGGTTTACTGTGGGTTTGTGAGGGTTTTGGTGTGCTTGTGTTCTGTGTGTGGTTTTTGGATAAGGGGATGTGTTTTGTTAGTTGATTGTTGTTATTGTGGTGTGTGCAGTGTGTGGGGTTTCGTGTTTGTGGACCGTCGGTTACTTGTTTGTCGGGCATGAGAATAAAATTTACTCGAAACCACCACGAGGAAGAAGTAGTAAATCCTTTTATTAATGAGAACAAGCGCTTTCACGCAATAAAATGCGCTTCATCAGGTTACAATTTTACTAAAATTTCAGCCATTTATATAGTAAAAAGACATTATCAATTATTCAATCAATTTGTAATTAAAACAGAAACAATTAAGATAATTGATCAAAATAACAGTGATATGCTAGTGCTTACTGAAACGGAAGCCTATACATATCATATAATAACATATTTAAAAATCTACAACCTTCATTGTGCGTATATTATATCGCATATGTGAATTAAATCAAGATATATATTATATCTGTGATTCATACAATCAGACTCCTACATTAGTTCTCAAGGAAGTTCTGCCCATATATGGGAAGAAGCCCTTATTAGTAGCTGGTCATCACACATCACGATTGGTAAATAATAATAAC
The DNA here is from genome assembly GCF_019279795.1 of Protopterus annectens. Classification (NCBI taxonomy): domain Eukaryota; kingdom Metazoa; phylum Chordata; order Ceratodontiformes; family Protopteridae; genus Protopterus; species Protopterus annectens. The sequence goes on along the minus strand of NC_056739.1, from coordinate 1,018,929,967 downwards.
ACGGGGAAACGCATATTTCTGTTGTTTGTTATATCAGTCAATTCGACTAAAAAGCCGTATGACACAGTAGCTTCAAAAGCGCAGTGTATAATAAAATTCAGAAGGATAAACTTCCACTAAAAAATTTTTACATTAAAACAAAAACCATGTTGCAATGATTAATTGATTATAATTCTACTACTAAAAGCCGAAGCTGAAAAACTGAAGAAAAGTGCACTAAGATGCAAAAAGTTACCTATCATTAATACATCATTTTATAAACATATAAGCAGCCCTGTTTTAACTATTTTTAACTATTTTTATATATATATGTAATTGATTTTTAAAATAATATATGTTTTTTAACAATATTATTTGATGAACTATATATACAAAGCATGCATAAACTAGAAATTCAATGCAAACACCTAAAGTAGCACCTATGACTTCGCAGAATTAATAAATTAATATATGTGATGATGTTGACAAATAACATGAATATTATAATCCAAGGATATATATTATATCCATAACTAGTATATTCAAACTGCGACCACTGGGTTTAAAAAACACTTAGATCCATGTGGAAGAATCCTTATTTTGCTATCCAGCCACTATACAATATATTTCAAATTCAAAACGCAAGCACATACTTCCTGATATAGTTTCCATATGTCAATCCCAAAATTGCGGAAACAAAATATAATATAACAAGATGAAAACATAAAATATTATAGAAAGTAAAATAGACATTGAAGGAAAATCAACTTAATTTCATTTTATAAAGGCCGAAACTAGAATTCTAAAAATGAATGTTATTTATATATGTATAAAAACACAGAAATTATATATCTCTGTGTCTAGTTTGTCGGGCATGTGAGTTGTCGTGTTTCTGGTTTGTCGTTAATGTGGTGTCGATGTTTTTGTTGTCGGTGAGAGTGGCTGTCGAGCGTATGACCTAGAACCATATATATATATATATATATATATATATATATATATATATATCATCTATACATACATACATACATACATACATACAAGGAAAGAGTGAATATTGAACATCATTCTTCCCCTTTAAACTTATTTTGAATGGCAAACCTCATTACCTCAAATCTATATGTATGTATGTATATGGATCTATTTCAAAAGACGGACTGCCACATCACCGACTTTCAAAATGCCAAGACGAAAATAACAAAACCTCAGAAACCCGAATGGTGAATTTACCAGGGTAAGTAAACATGTGGCCAACTGTCAACTAAACTCTTGCCGAGGTAAGTAAAACCCAACTAGGTATATCCCCTCACACCCCTTCTAACTAAATATACCAACTGAGGGATCACACTACAGTGGAGAACAAGGCATGTTGGCCAAGTGCTAACTTACCCTAATAAACAGTCATTTGGGTTTCTGAAGTTTCGTTATTTTCATCTCAGCATTTTGACAGTCAGTGATGTGGCATTCGGTCTTTAGAAGTAGACCCCATATATGTACACACACAAACACATATGTGTGTGTGTGTGTGTGTGTGTGTGTGTGTGTGTGTGTGTGTGTGTGTGTTTGTATATAGACATACACACACACACACAAACACATGATTCCGAGATCACCATACCTCACTCAAAAGGGAATATTCTGAGAAATGGCAATCTCAGACTTAGTATATGTAAGTCTAGATTTTCAGCCATTCAATCTATACATTATGCAAATTGACATTCAAAGAGTTAACCCAGAAAAAGTTCTGTTATACCTTACGCAGGATGGATAAAGAAGTATAATCAGAAGTTGTGGAGACATTGCTTAATGCCCAGGAAAGAGACAAATGATCCTCTGCAAAGACCTTTGTGTTATGGACAAATGACATAAAGACAAGTTGTTTAAGTTCTTGTCACCAGTGTCACTAGATCCTCTTAAAATGAACTTGCTTAGACTAGGACTACGTACAGTGCCTCTCTTCCTGAGATGCTCACTTCTTACTTGGCTACTCCATCTGTCCAAGTATCTGCCCACTCCACTAATGTAATTCTCTGCACATAGCTTTGTATCCATACATTTACTGGTCTCTTGTGCAGGGCATATGTAAAATTGTATCCTGTCCAAAAGTTTGATGCTGGTTACCAGAAAAAATATCAAATGTCTTGCAGCAAATCTTTTTTCCTTGCATTTTTGGAGTACAGTAGTTGTGAATGTGCATTACCATTCTCATGTCCAGAATACTGATGGAGAAGCATGATTCTTACATTAACCATTTTGATATGGATGGCTGGCTGGCTTCCTGCAGTCACTCTACATTCATGAAGACAAGGATTTTTATGGATCACATTGCCTTGTGAATGTACAATAAGAATATTTTATTCCACTGTTTTTCAGGCTGGCTTACTATTCTGATTGGTGTTTACATTGTGGTAACCTTCATTGATTCAACATATTTTCTTTTTTTCTCAACTCATCATGATGGTATTTAGATGTAACTGCTTAATATGTCAAGATGTCCTCATGGTTTGGTGTGTGTTGGAAAACACTGGTCCTAAGAACTGATGTAGCAGGTAGCAGGGCATAGATCCTGACGTAAGAGTTCTTGCCATTTAGCCTGCACTGCACTGTGTGAAAATGGGAGGGGCTGCCCAAGTAAGGCTTGTGTCAGCTACACTTGCCTGAGGTGAGTGAGCTCTTATTGAAGGCGACTCTCCATCTAAGTAGGGTTATGTCAGCTACACCTCCCAGAGGTGAGTGAGCTCTTACTGAAGGTGACTCTCCATCTAAGGAAGGCTTATGTCAGCTACACCTTGCAGAGGTGAGTGAGCTCTTACTGAAGGCGACTCTTCATCTAAGTAGGGTTATGTCAGCTACACCTCCCAGAGGTGAGTGAGCTCTTACTGAAGGTGACTCTCCATCAAAGGAAGGCTTATGTCAGCTACACCTCACAGAGGTAAGTGAGCTCTTACTAAAGGTGACCGTCCATCTAAGTAAGGGTTATGTCAGCTAAACTTCCCAGAGGTGAGTGAGCTCTTACTGAAGGTGACTCTCCATCTAAGGAAGGCTTATGTCAGCTACACCTCACAGAGGTGAGTGAGCTCTTACTGAAGGTGACTTTCCATCTAAGGAAGGCTTATGTCAGCTACACCTCCCAGAGGTGAGTGAGCTCTTACTGAAGGTGACTTTCCATCTAAGGAAGGCTTATGTCAGCTACACCTCCCAGAGGTGAGTGAGCTCTTACTGAAGGTGACTCTCCATCTAAGGAAGGCTTATGTCAGCTACACCTCCCAGAGGTGAGTGAGCTTTTACTGAAGGTGACTCTCCATCTAAGAAAGGCTTATGTCAGCTACACCTCACAGAGGTAAGTGAGCTCTTACTAAAGGTGACCGTCCATCTAAGTAAGGGTTATGTCAGCTAAACTTCCCAGAGGTGAGTGAGCTCTTACTGAAGGCGACTCTCCATCTAAGTAGGGTTTTATCAGCTACACCTCCCAGAGGTGAGTGAGCTCTTACTGAAGGTGACTCTCCATCTAAGGAAGGCTTATGTTGGCTACACCTCACAGAGGTAAGTGAGCTCTTACTAAAGGTGACCGTCCATCTAAGTAAGGGTTATGTCAGCTAAACTTCCCAGAGGTGAGTGAGCTCTTACTGAAGGTGACTCTCCATCCAGGTTCCTCCAATTGTAGCAGGATGGATAACATCTCCAAGATGGTTTTGCACTGTTGAGCTAATTTGTCAGTATGTTAGAATATGAATTTTCCTTCTATCATTGTTTGACTGCCAGAATCAGGAGAATTTGTTGACAATATTTGCAAGAAGATAGTAGTATGAATGGTAGTACGTGGTAATCCCTAATCTACAGCTACGATTCCTTTACATTTTTCTGAATTCACCTTATGCTACATTCATGTTTTACTGCATACTTAGGCTGACAGACAGCAAACTTTATATTTTGGATATACATCATATTACATGTTATCTCACTGTGGAATTTTCTCAAATCGGAATGCACGTCTTAAGACCCCTGTGTAAACTGTTTAGGAATGAACTAGGTAACTTGTAAGTATTTGTATATATTCTTTGTTAAGATGGGAACAGTTTCATTTGTATGTAGAATTGTAAACTTTTTGCCATAAAATGAAAATCTGACTTCTATGTAATTCTGTGCTGTTTAATGAGCGATGTTGACTTCTGTTTAATTTTGTATGGTGTGCACCTGGTTTGTGGCTGAAAAGGGTCCTTAAGTTACCCAGTTAACAAGCACAGCTAGACAGACAGATAGACAGATAGATAGATAGATAGATAGATAGATAGATAGATAGATAGATAGATAGATAGATAGATAGATAGATACTGTTAGTGAGACCCCAAGACACTGAAACTTGGAAATCTTTAGTGGGAGAGGTAGACTGGAAAAAGTAAGAAAGCATTTTTAGATATACTGATGTCATGTGGTTGTTTTAGCACAGGCTCAATAAGTTAGGAAGAGTTTTAACATTTTGAGTTATTTATACAGTATCAATGTGTTGTTATACTTGAAATCTTTGATAGAAAACATGTCAGTTTTCTGTGGTATTGAAAATAAATGGTCCTTCGTTAATGTTGTAATGGAACTCAAGGTGAAGAAATTACTTGTAAAAGGGTTTATGCACAGCTGAAGCAAGTTGTGCTGGTTACCACTGAAACCAGAATTTATGGAGCTTCTTCACCTCTCCAACACACACTTTTGGTCTGCGGTAAGTGTGTTTCTAGGTGTGAAAGTGTCATCTCCTAAAAAAGAAACAATTACGACTTAAATGGGAAGTTTTTTCTTTAGGAAATGACTACTAGTATGTTTGCCTTCAAGGTTGTTTTGACTATTGTCTTTATTGGGCAAAGTGAGTGGAGATTTAGTGATTTGTGTATGCACACGCACGCACACACGCGCACACACACACACACACACACACACACACACACACACACACACACACGTATATATATATATATATATATATATATATATGCGCAAACACGTGTGTGTGTGTGTGTGTGTGTGTGTGTGTGTGTACATTTAATATAATACACATGCAAATTCTTCATATCCATTATATGTGTAAGTAATGTATATAACTGGATAAGTGAGTTGGTCTAATGACTTTTTCAGCCACAGCCTGGGGTCTGAAAAATACTAATACAAGCATTATAATGAACAAAAAGCATTTTACATTAGCAGGAATGAGTGACAACTGTATAAGCAACATTTTGCAGCAAATGTGCCAAAGGAAAATAATATACAGTATCTGCAAAACATATCGTGATTTCAGACAATATAGATGTACAGTATTTACATGAATTAATGAAATATCAGCTTAGCGATTCTAATGTACAGTCAATTCCTAGTGATCGATAATGCATGCAGCCAATGAAATTATCCAAAATAATGACAGTATGTACAAGTAACCATTTGTTGAAGACATTCTTGCATGTTTTTTGAAGCCATCTAAAGTTTACTGTGATCATATTTCTGTTGGAAGATGATTCCATGTTGCTGCAGCAGGTTGAATCAAAATCTGTTTAACTATTGCTGTACCCAATCATGTTGTGAGTAAAGTTAAGTATCATTGTTTTTGGCTATGGACTGGGAGCCATTAGGTCCCTTTCAGTAGATTGCAATTATTATGTGAATTTGCCAGTAGTGCAAAATTATATATTTTATTTTCTGTTCCCTTTAGTTTGAGGCTGAAAAATTTAGAAGAGGAAAGACATCTATACTCTTGGAAGTAAGGATATTTTGAGACAGGAAGCATCTTGCTGTTGGGGATAAAAGGTGAAATGTTATTTAAAGAGTTTCATTTGAGAAAGCATTTTTCTAATTATGGTCTGTATGTGAATTGTGAATGATAAAGAATAGTCTAATGCTATATTAAGATATTTTTCTGAGTAGCATTAATTATTTTTTTAAATTGTCTTTTAATATAATTTGGGAAATCTGTATTAGTCTTTAGATGGTGGCAAATGACATAACACTGGAGTTTTTTGGATTACTTTGTTGTCATAAATACAATTGCAGAAAGTAGTAAAGTAGGCCTGCAATGATAGTTGAAGATCATGCATGTTTCTTTTGGAGGTTAGAAGTACAAGGCTGTCAGTATACATCACATATACAGCTGTCAGATAGTTCATAGTTTGTCTTTAGAGAAAAGGGAAAACAAAAGTGGGCCAAGCAAACCACCATTGAGTGCTTGTGTCAGAGAAGTTGTTGCATGCACCTGAAAGTAAATTATATTTTTGAATGTCAGCAGTTTTGCTTGTAAATAATAATTTTTATGGATTGGCATAATTATAATTGTTTCACAGAGAATGCTATTCGTGCTTTAAGATGTCTCTGCAGTCTGGTGTTTACATATATGTGATAGTAAGCCTAACAAAGAGAAAAATCTTACGGCAACTTATTTTAATGTAAAGCGCTGTAGTAACACAGGCTTTCAGCAGTATTGGAGCATATAACCACAGTATGAGAAGGAAGGCTTTGATATTAAACATTATCTTCTGTATAAGGAAATTTCATTTATTTTTAAAATCTGATGTTTTACAATCATTTGATAAGACAATCAAAAAAGTAGAAATAGTATGCTTAATTGCAAACAGTTTTTCCTAGTTGTCCCATAAGTTCATAGGTTCATTGGTTGGTACTAGGCTATTGGCTGTTCTTTTGAGCAATTTTGTATTCAGATGTCTTACCTCTGCATAATTACCTTTCCACTCAAAAGAAGGTATTAGCCTATCAAAATGTAATATATATATATATATATATATATATATATATATATATATATATATATATATATATTGCTGCCTCTGTTTTGCTTATTTTTATCTGGGAGCATTAGCGTTATTTTTAGCATTTTCTTTTGATATTGTTGTACTGAACTGGATACTCTGAGTACCACTGGGCCTACCTCTTTCTATAGAATTAAAGTTATGGATTCAGAAAAAAATTATTAAAATATCCTACAGACTGTGTATATTGATGGAAGATTTGTCAATGTGCCTACGACTAAAGTCATGACGTACGTGAAACATTACACAAATTGTTTGTAATGGGAACAATTGAAATGATTACACACACACACACACACACACACACACACACACACACACACACACACACACACACACATACACAAACACACTATTTCAGATAACAGTACCCTTAAAAAATGATTTACTGTTAAGTGTAATTTATAGCATCACATAAGACTCTTAAGGATAATTTTTGAGGAAAGCAGAAAGTGTTATAGAGAGATGTGAGTTAAGTTCATTTTTACAAATGATATCTTTTCATGAAAAGTCTGGTGATGGTGCCTTGGTGGTAAATGTGGAGAAGTGTTTAAACAACCTGAGAAAAAGGCACTCCTATTCAGAACCCTTTTATGAGGTAGTTTTTGTTTTGAAAGGCACAGTGTATGCCAAAGGTTCTGGGATGGATGAAGTTCCCAGCTGGTATAGAAGGATGATAACTTCAATAAAATGAAGGAAAAAATGAATGAGACAAGTCCGAATATGCTTCATTTGAAGGTAAAGTAGAACAAAGCATTAATAATGGTTTTGCTAGAATATACAAATATAGAATCACTGCTATAAATACCAGTGATACAAAAATGAAACAAACAAAAGAAAATAAAAAAAAAATTTTTCTACTAGAAAAGACAGACATTGAAGTGCAGATGTGAAGTACTACCTTTTTACCTGAAAGCTTAAGTTATTATAAAATGTATGTTGGTCCAGTGAAAGCAATTACATACCAGACAAATGTTGCTTGCTAGCCCAAAAGCTTAAATAATTGCAAAACCTCTGCTAGTTCAATAAAAGATGTTACACTTTTCTTAATTTTTTTCAAACACCAGTGACTAAATGTTGAGAAATAATAATTTTTTTTTCTGATGCAGAGCATTATAAATTAATTTTATGATGGAAGACATTTAAAAATGACTTCATGACCACAAAGACTATGAGAAAGGTGGGGCTTATTCTGCTAAAAGTTGTAGTATTAGTAAGCCTGTCCATTTAAATGACATTGTAAAACAATGAGTGAGAAGGTTAGTGAAAAACCAATCAGTAAAAACAAAATGAAAACTGCAGCAAAGCTAGAACTTCCACTGAGTGACCTCCCAAACATCTTGTATCAGAGGCCCATGGGATATATGCAAATGATCCTTATGAACATCAGGTATTTCAGCTAATTGGTGATTTTGAATGCCCATGACTTGCTTCATCATTTTAATAGACAATTTCAGGCCAATAAAGCCAAACCCCACTAGCTGTGGATATGTATATTTCGGCCTTGTTATGACTTCATCAACACAGCACAAGCAGAGTGTTTGACTAAGTATTAGAAACAGAAACGCCAGGGCTGTTATACCCAGCTGATGTCCATTATCATTAGGGTCACATCACTGCAGAAATATCCCAAACAACAAACTAAAACAATGAGTGAGAAGGTCACTGAAAAACCAATCAATAAAAACAAAATGAAAACTCCATGACATTGCAAATAAGAAGGCTAACTTCTGTTCAGGAGGGGGGGTGCCCTAGACAGCATACCTGCTCTTTGCAGATCCTTCATGTTGGAGTGCACATCAAGACATTAATTTGAGCTATCAATCAGATTCAGAAAGGTTATGACAGTTACATCCAGAGCTCACAAATGTTTTCAGAGCTGGTATCAGTTTGTGTCAAGATACCCAGTGCAACAGCTGAGAGATTATTGTTATCAGTTAAGACAGCATCTGTGGAATCAAGAAACATGGCACAATCACAGTTACAATACAGACTAATGATATCAAGCATAATAATGCCAAGTGCAATATCAGAAGAGTCAGGTGAGATGAGGGTTACATTGGTTGAAGAGTTTACAGTAGTAAGTATTTCATAGACAGAAGTGACCTTATCTAAATATAGAGCTTTACAAAAGCAGTCTACAAATGCAATAAGTCAGTTAATATAGTAACAAATGGGAAAACATTAAAATGTTACACTAGACAGTTAAATCTAAATTTTATTATGCATAATAAAGTACCAAATGTTCTAAGTGTCTTAGAAGATGAAGTACTTAAAATCTAGTTATTTTTTTGTGATTAAGGTTTTTGAAAAGGAGTCTGAAAAAGGAACTAGAAAAGTAATATCTATTCCCTCCAGGTTGTGATATAATAACTTTTGAAGAAATAAAAGTACTCACTGAATGGATAAAGGATGTGTACAGAAGATATATGAAAGTTGACAGAGGGGTTACAGTTTTAGTTATGGGTTAAAAAGAACATTATTGTATTGTGATGCACACGATATTTATTGATGGAAGATTTGTGAAAGCGCCAATGACTGTCACATTGTGCAACTTATTTGCAGAATAGGTTATTTCAAATGATCAAAAAAAAAAAAAAAAATCAGCGAACATCCCTGGTTAAACTGGAAAAAAAGTTATATAACAAAAAACTTGCAAAAACAATTTACTGTTAAGTGCTATCCTTTTTTAAACTTATGTAGAACACTAATCATGCTGCTACCATTCTTAAATTTATTAACGTTGCATAATTTATTAACATCTACCAATCAAAATCCTAAAACATCATAATCACTTCCTAGCCTTCCAGAGGTGTGAACATTGGTTCTAGATGATAGTCACTGTTGATGTGACACCCCAATTCATTTTGTAAAAATTGGAAAAAGGCAGTTATGGATGTATGGATAACCACTTCTTGTATAAATTCATCTTCAATGCACTTTTATTAGAAATAGTGTTGTTCAGTCCTGGAGAAACTTCAGAATGCTGGAGATGTCTGATGAAGTCCTTTTATAACTTTGTTGGGATGAATGTGCTTACCCTTTTTGTTGTTATAGTAAAATAAAATAAAATGCACCATACTCCACTCCTGTGGATTATTTTATTTATTTTTAATTTTGCAACACTATCATAATTTGAATTAAAAACTAGAGCCCACATATTACTGACATTTCTGTTATTTTAATTATCTTTTATAGTAGAATTTCTGACCTAGGAGGAAAGCCTACTGGAATTTAATTATTATGCCATTGATCCACCTTTTTCCTGCATACAGTTCTTAGCGCAAATATGAAGACTGCTTCTAGTAAAACTTATTACATCTCATTGCTCTTTGTCAACATTTGCATTTTTTGTGACAACCACAGACTGGTAATATTAAGTCTAACAATATAGGATCCAAAAGAAGTGAAAGCAGATAAACTAAAAAGCAGCGCTGTGCTCAATAAATCGAGTGCTACTACTTCAAAGACTAACTTGAAAACATCTAGCAGTATTCCTTTATATGTCTTTTCAACCTAAGATCAAATCTCGATTTGATCAATATCTCATTAATTTTCACTTCATTGTTGCAAGACTTTTGCACTACTTGAATCCACTTAGTATGAGTCAAACTGTAGGTTGTGGCTTCAAGGTGGAGCACTGCTTATGCCCCCTGGTAGAGAAGGGCCGAGGCCTTTGTGCTCTAATTATTTCATCTTGTTTTTCTGTAACATTAGTCTGTGCCACTGATCTTATGGATTTTGCTGGAATCTAAGGGAGTTATTAAACCCACACTGTATCCAGTGATCTCTGTTACTAACCAGCTCTTGCTTTCCCCGGTATGTTGGTTTAAGTATTTAAGGTATAAGATTACAATCTTTCTGAAGTTTAGTATAAAGATTAAATTACATTTTGACATCTGCTTTGTATTTTTCACTGTAATATATGGAGAGTAGAACAAGAAGGGACTATCTGAGTTTGTCAACTGATCAAAACATCAGCACAACACATTCAACAGTTGCAGAGTATGAGAGGTGTGCAAAGATCATTCTGTCCACCTTCATTTAACTTCGAGCAAAGAATATCTTGTGAATGAGAAGTGCAAAGATTCTCTTGAAAGAATACTCAAAAAAGAACGGTTTCAGAATTTTTACTTTTCATTTTTGCAGCATCAGGAGCAGAACAGACCCCTTGATTGATGGGATAATAACACTTTCAGGGTTGTAGCATAGTATATGAAGCAACCTTGAACATACTAGGAGTGGGAAAGCAAAAAAAGAAAAAAAATATCTCCAAAAAAGTTTGTGTTTGCCAAGTTAATAACAAAACATCATTGTGCATATCAGATAAAGTGTAATTCTGTGATTATGTAATGTATGTACTACTACTGCTAATACAGGAATAATAATCATTGATTTTTAAAACGTTTAACTCATTCCCTCAACTTTTCCTGATTTCTCATTTGTATCATTTTTTTCTTTATTTGGTAAATGACTTTGTAAGTCTTCTGCCTATGGGAAGAAGATAAAGGCAACTCTTAATTCATTAGGATGAGTAGAAATGCCTTGACAGATTAATCAACTGGTCCTTTGAAATGCTGCAAAGCCTTGCAAACAACTTACGCAGAATAAGCCACATATGAAATGGATTGCAGTTTAGCAGGGACAAAACTGTAGGTAAGGTATCCTAGGTGTCCTGGGCAGTAGCCATATAATGAGACTTCATGATAACTGCTTACACGGTATTCCTGTCAGGTCAGAAGATATGGAAAATGCTCATATGTGAGGGCACAGACAGATGCTATGATTGCTAATAAACATAAGTGGGAACTCAGACATTGCATGCTGTGAACTTAAGAATGGAGGAAGCAAACAGAAGGTAGAAGACAGCGCACAAAAGAATATTCTTTATAGTAAAATGTAGAAGAAGAATTAATTTTAGACACAAATGTTTTCTAAGTGATGGTAGTTTTATGACTGGCATAATGGTTAATGTGTCTACCTTAAATATACAAGGCACAGAGCTTGATTCTCACATGGGGTAATTGGCTAGGCTTAAAATGGCCCACAAGGGCAATTAGTTTAGTACTAATCTATGAACCTATGAACCTAATTGACCGACGGTGGTTTATATTCATAGCCGCAACAATCAAAAAGCCTTAACAGATGCAAGGCGTTCTGTCAGCATCTGAATTGACTGTGGAAGAGGCAGGAGTGACACATGAAGTGGGTAAAAAATAAAACAAATAATAATGAAAACATAACCGCCTTATCAAAATATTGTATTTAATTGAGGACATCACCCAAGAAGGCCATAGTAATAGCAGCTAAGAGAGAGAAAATGCCAGGGGTACATTATTTCTCCTATTAGATAGTTGTGAGTACTCAAAAGTCAGCTTAGAAACAAATGGACAAAAATCTTCTAGAATTATTATCTTAATGGCTTAGGGTGCCTCTTTATTTCCTCTGTGGTTATATCAAATGATCTCAGATGATAAACTTGTATCATTTACAAGAATCTTTCATTGAGTCTCCATTTTAACCATTTCCTGAAGACTAGCAAGCATACCTGTTGGAGAACAAAATAACTTTACTCTGGATCTTATGGAAAAAATACAATGCAGTAGGCGCTCTGTAACTGATGAAAATCACAAAAAGCCTGCCCTAAGAGGGAAAATTCAGAAGGCCCCTCAGTGGTAACACTGAATGCAGCAAAGCAGATGTGCATCTGCTGCAAAGAAGATACAGCAAACCACAGCTTTAGGCCTAGAGGGAGAATGTTAACGTGAATCAAGATTAAATCAATATTGAAGGAGTATGGCGTTTTATTTTACAATAGCCAGATATCTCTGCTCAGAGCCAGTCTACTTCTGCACAAGACAGATCACTGGACTTTCAAACATCGTGAGTCCAAATTTTCTTGAGGTAGTTGCATGTTTTAACTGCAGTACGTCAGAGAGATTATAGGAAATGGGTGTGACCAGACTGCTTGTGCAAAACAGGCTCAGTTCTTAGACCTGTAAACCTTCACTCAAATAATGTGTCACCCGGAACAAATCAGTAAACTAAACGAGGTCCACCAAAGCTTCCATGTGAATCTGAAAAACAAGAAGGTCTATACAGTAAAAGAGTTAAAAACAGGTCAGATAGGTGAAGTCTCTTGTTAAGAACATCTGTCATATCAGAACTGCCACTTCTGATTCTTGTTTTCTCATCTGGCTATTGCTTGCAATTGTAATGTATACACCGTTCACCTAGGCTGAAGCTATGCAAAGCATGTTACTAATATACACCATGATTACACTGACCTGACAGTTGGCTAGTATCATAGTCTAGGCTTTGGTTGCTAATTTTGCTTTATGTTTTGTTCTAGTTGTGCTTTTATAATTTATTTACTGTGTGCTGCAAAACTTTGTGCTATGTCTCCACCTTTCTACTATGTCAAAAGAGTTCAGACCAGTCTACTCACCAGACTAACAAAAATTAAATAAATAAAATGAAGCTCAGTAAAAAGTCCTTTCTAGTAATGTTTTGCATGCCAGCTAATAAAATATTGTACTGAATATAATAAACTCAAAAACACAGCTTTTTATGTTGGTTTAAACCCACCACTCACACACAAACTCCATGCACGGGCTTTCAGCAAGTATATCTCTGGCGTTACTATAATTATCTCACAGATCGTTGCAGCTCAGGGAAACAAAGTCTCAAATGCAGTAACCTGGCTCAGTGACTGTGCACTTTGACCTTTTTGTGCATAACTGTGGAAATACCTCTCATAGAATTGACTGTGATGCTAAGCAGTAAATGCAGGGACTGATAATCCTCACATGTGGCAGAAGAGGGTATGTGTTTTTTTTTTTTTTTATCATTGTCTACCTTGCTTTGATGGTAAGTAAATATACATGGTCTTCAAAGCAGGATGTGTTCAAGAGATATATGATTTTCCTGCAAGATTTTAGAAGTAATATGAAAGTGTTGCTGTATCTCAAAGGATATGGATTTGAAATATTTTATTCTCCTATACAGCAATTTTCTGAAATTGATGTAATCTGACTAAAGTAAGAAAAAAAAAGAGATTTTATTTAACAAACCTGATGAGGTATGTACCCTAGAGTGCAGTAACTGAAAAATCAGGAAGTACATTTATACTAAATGATGTCACTTACACAGCCTTGCAAATCAAGACATTAAAAAAAAAATCATCCCTCAAATTTTGTATTGCTTCTTTCATTTCCTAGATGATTTTCCTATGAAATTTTCATAAGCATATTCAGATTTAATGTTTTGTCATCCAGAAAATCCACATTATCTATCCCTGCGATGACAATTGTTAAAAAAAAAAAGCAACTTGTACGAATATAAAATCTTACATTTACTATGATTTTGCTTTTCAAAGTGTCTGAGTTGCACTGTATGGATTTCTCTTTTCAGTCAGTGACTTTTACAGGATGGTTTTATTTTTAATATGGGAATAGATGGCAAAATATTGGAAAGCTTATAGGGTAATTGACTCAGCAGTCTGAACACTTCCCTTTCATCCATGCAGTCAGAAGATCAAAGGTTCTATCTACAAATCAGGCATTTTTGATTTACTGATAGTGCATCATGGTGGGTGGGGGTCTGTCAGAGCGGGTTCTGTATTCTTGAAGTGCCATTCTGCAGAAGAGAAATCGAATCGACCTGGTCTTCTGGCAGCTAAGAAAATATTTAAAGTCATGTCACTTGTGACAAAGGTAAGAGAGCTTCTCTTGCATCCCTGAGTCTGTTCTGGTAAAGTGCTATAGGCTCATTGTATCAGTTCAGGAGAAAGACCCCCCCCCCCAAAAAAAAAAAGGATTTAAAAGTTTGTCTAGTTTTCACCTCAATCATTATTTAAAAGAGTAAAAATTGACTGTGAAAACAAATAAAATGTGACATATGCATAATCAGGATCTAAAAGAAAAAAATCCCTTCTTCTATCACTGAATGACAGTATTTATGTGAAATGAGGGTGCAATTAATAAAGACATTGTGGATTCCTTCCATCTTTTTGATTTACTGCAACCTTAGCTCCTTAGTTCAAATATATGGGAAACCTCAAATGAAAACTTTCTGCCAACAGCTAATTCCAAGAGAAATATTAAAAGAATTGTTTAGTCTTCCCAGAAGTAGCGCTCCGTGGATATGTTTAAGCTTCAATTTCTTTCTTGTTTTGTGTTCCTGGGGGAGTTATTTACAGAGTATGTATGTCTTGTACCGTATTCAAATTTGTTTTGAAAAGAAAAGTTCTCAGATTGGATTATGGACTAGAGATTTCTTGATTTTCAACATCTGGTTAATATTTGAACTAGAAGTTACAGACTCCCTTTAGAATTGTAAATAAGACATCTAAAGAACCTTGCATTTGGGTCCAAGCAACAGAGGCTTCTGGCTTAGCACATAATGTAAAGACCAGAAAAAAATGTTATCATTTGGAAAGTAAGAGGAAAGAATAGGGACTAGAGTAATAACATGGTAAAAGGCTTTGGGTTAGGCATAATCTGATTAGTAAAATTATATCTTTTAGCTGACCTAAATATTAAGTGAGGCTTCTCATTTTTTTTCCACAAATCATCAAGAGCCTCTATTTAAATTAAGTCCACTGTGAGTAAAGTAACAGAGGAAGATGATAGCACCAACATATTTTAGTTTTTTTTTTTTTTGGTCCTCTGTACCTTTTTTTAAATCTGTTCTAGTCTCTCTTGCCCATTACCTTCCTCCTTAGAATAGGTTCATAGGTGTGTACTAGGCCAACAACCTCTAGGGCCCTTAAAAGTCACAAAATTGATTTATAGGGGGTGATTTGCTGATTGCCTCTGTCCTGCTAGAACAGGGGGTGAATTTCTGATTACCCATCCACTGATACAAGTTGCACATAAATAGGGATAGGATGGAATTCGGAATTCTCCTTCACGTGGATGGGGAGGCTGTTCCAGAGAATGGGAAGTCTCTGAGAAACCCATCTCTGTCTCCAACATGTAATATTTATGTTGCAAGCAAAATTTAGGTCTTTTGATGTAGTAGTTCTGATTCTATTTGTTTTGTGGATGTGCAAAAGGTTCATCAAAACAGGGTCCAGAGATGCCTTGGATGCCTGGCAAAGATCACTTCTCAGAAGTCTGCATGATACTGAGTAAAGAGACAAGACTTTGAGGTGATCAGTGCAGGACACTGTGTTTACTCCTTGTATTCTTTCTGTAAGGAATCTTTGTGGATGTTCCAGTTGCTGCATGTTTCTGGTCACATACAAACCTAAAGAGGCATTATACTCTATAATGGGCCTGATGAAGGCCAAGTACAGTGGTATGATGATGACATTCCTGGACAAAGATGTGGTGCCCTTGCTTGTAAGCTGAGAAACATAGAAGGATTTTCTTACTACCCTGGACACATGTTGATTGAAGGCTAGGCTGCTATCTACATGAGTTTCCAGATCTCTGACTAGTGAATCAACTTTTAAGGGTGTTTTATTGATGATATAGTAACGTAGGGTGACAGACTTCCCAAAAGGTATTGTAATGCATTTCTTGGCATTGAGTTTCAAGCCATGTCTTTGCATCAAGTATTTGTTTGTATTAGACCTTCCCTAAGGGTTTTCTCACTTTGGGGGAATTCAATGACTGCTCCCAGTTTGCAATCATCCGCAAACTTGGTTATCTAGAGGCCTTTCACATTGACATCTGACAAGTACATGCTAAAGAGTAGTGGGCCTAACCCAGAGCCCTGGGGGACACCAATGGTGACCAGCTTCTTTGTGGAGGTGGCATCACCAATTTTAACCTCATAGGTTATATCAGTAAGCCAGCCAGCTAGCTATCCTACATATTATTAAGGGGTTTATAACTAGATCTATAAGTTTGTTGACAATGCCAAGTGGGGTATTGTATCAAATGCTTTAGCCAGATCTAGGTGGGCAGTATGTGCCATTTTCCCTTCATCCATTGCCTTAGTGACCTTTTCAAAGAAGTGTATCAGGTTCAGTAAGGATGACCTTCATTTGGCAAAGCCAAACTGTGATGGATCAAGTGTCTGTGGAGGTCTTCTATGTCTATGTTGATATTTTCCATGATATTTCTTTCCATGGCTTTGGAAATAAGACTAGTCAGACTAATGGGTCTGTAGTTTCCAGGATTTGTTGATGGTCCTTCCTTATGAAGGGGGATGACTGTCAGAGTCCTTCATTCACATGATACAAAGCTTGTTTTAAGATTATAGTTGTCCAGTGGTCCTGATCAGTTGTATTTTAGTCTGTTCAGGTTGCATCCTGGGATGTTATTGGAGTCCATTGAAGCAGTGTTCATGGTTTTAGTGAGTGTAGCCAGTGCATGCTCCCTAGTTATAGTTTGAGGGCTTATGTTTGAAGGTATTATTGGGTGGATGGTTGGGGGTAAATTTGCTACTGAATTTGTTCACTAACAAGTTCTCTATATCTTGAGGCTTGGTGAATGTGGCACAGTTAACTGCAACTTAAGCATGTTGATGTGTGCTGACTTTCAGGTTTCTGATACAGCTGTAGAAGGCCTTATAGTTAGCTTTCACCTGAGAGGATATCTTAACCTCAAAGATAGCTTTGCTTGACCAAACTAGCCCTGTTAGTTGCCTGTTTACTTTGATGAGAGAGGTTTTATTTTTATGGGAGTTACCCTTCCTGATTTTTGCCATAGTTTTTTTTTTTTCCTTTTTGTTGTATATTCTGTTTAATTTTGGATGCCATCTGGTCATTTTGTTTTTGGGGCTAGTTCTGGGCTTACGTCTGATAGGTAGGACAGCCTCTGACATGGTTATACAGAGATTCTGAGAGCAAATCAGCAATGTAAGGGCATTAGATTTTGACAAAAGATCACTAAATGACAGGTAATTTACCTTGGAATAGTTCCTAACTGTTGCTGTTTTTAATGGGATTACATAGTTGATTTTGATTTCAAAGGGGACAATTCTATGTTGGACCTTACCAGGGAGGACAAGACATGGGGGGGGGGTTCCAGCATTCTCCCATATGTGCGAGCACAAGGTCCAGTATGTTGGAGCCTGTACTGGGAGTATTCACAGTTTGGTCAAGGGTGTTTGTATTTATGAAGTCCAGGAATCTCTGTGCCTGTAGATTTGAGTTAATGTAGGATTCCCAATCGATAGAACGGTAATTAAAATCTCCCATGAGTAATGTGTTAGGTTGGAAGGTAATTGTCTCCAGTAAGTCTTTTTGGTAAATAGAGGGCGATCTATAGCTAGCTAGGGCATGGTATGGGATTTTTTCTAGGGAGTTCTGCACACAGAGGAACTCCAGCATATGATCCTGTCTGACCACCCTAGAGGTATTCTTGTTACAGATGTATATTGGGACACTTCCATCTTTAGCCCATGTCTGGGCAGCTACTTGTCTAAAAGTGTGGAATACACTGAAACCTTGCACTGCTGGGGTGCTCCCTGCAGCTTTTAACCATGTATTCTCAAGTGTAAAGAGGGCTTGGAGGGAGTATTTTTATTTATTTTTTTATTTATTTTGGTTCCTGGCATTGAGCAGTATTGAGGATCTGTTGAGTTGATTTTGCAATGTTGGTAGGTTTGTCAATTTGGCATTGCCTAAAAAAAGCACTCTGGGTGGACAAAGCTTTAGCCAGTATTCAAAAGCCTAGAGGCGAAAGGTGCAGACCATCTTTGGCAAAGCAGCATGGTTTGTTGGCCCTGACCTCCCAGCGTTACAAATCTTGGATCTCCTTAGAATGACACCCACCAGAAAGACAGCCAGTTATTGAAATTCATTGTTTGCTCATCTTGTGGCATCATTCTCAGTGATGGTAATATGCTGCTCAGTGTCATGCTCATACCAGCCTAAGACACAGTCTGAAAGCTCTATAATGCCTTTTTCATACAGTCCAGGGAGGTGCATCTCAGGCCATTTACACCTACATGGACTATGATGGAATCATACTGGCATGTGTGGTGTAATGCCTTGAGTGCATGCTTGATTTGATGGATCCTGGCTCCAGATAAGAAGCTACCAGTTATCTTCTGCTAGTTCAGCCTGGTTAGAGGGGCGTCAGTATATCTAACAATGGAGTACCCTATGACAAGGGTCATGGGAAGTGTGTTTGCTTGCCTTAGGGGCTTAGTGTTTGGGTCTCCACTGACAGTGACAGTATGTTTGGTGTTAGATTGTATTTTTTTCTGAGTGCCTTTGGGCTTCTTGAGGCATAGCTTTGTTGGTAGGTAGTCAAGGTGATCTTGTTGTTTAGGAAGATTGCTTTTAAGTGCCTCAGCATACTTTAGTCTGTGTGTGTTGTGTGTGTGGTTTCGACAACCTGATATGGACATGCATGAGAAAATATAGCCTTCATTGCCTTTGTGTAAGTACACCTCTCACATAATGTGTCTGATTTTTTAAGGATTCAGTGGTTGTCAGTAAACATGAGACAATTGCTACATTGTCTCAAGGTGCCCATACCCACCAAGCTAGCCACAGAGAAGTTAGGAAATTGCATAGCCATAATGTTCAATCCTTTGATTTGTGAGCTACAAGAGGGTGGTGTATTGGGGTTAGAAGGCTACTAAGGGTGCTGTGTTTGTGCAGACCAATAAGGGTGCTTCAGTGGGGCAGATTCTTATAAACAGTATTAAACTGTACTAATTTTAATGTTAACACAATGCTAATTTTTTATTAAATCTATAGGCATTGCCACTCTATACCCAACTAGCTGCTCTAAGCTTGTTAGCATACAAGGTGTTTTGCACTATATTGCTGCTTTACAGGTTACAGTTCTATGGACCTTTCCACAGAGAAAATTTGCTTTCTAGGTGTTTGCTAATCCATGCATACATGCAAAGTTTATAGCAGCACAGAAAACTAAATAATGAGCCCACTAGCCAATAAAGTGGCTACACTATGAGTCCTTTTGTGTATTTCCCAATTCAGATAGACCTCACAAACACCTTCCTACACAAGATGAATAAACACAGAACTCCTGATGTAAAACA
The DNA here is from genome assembly GCF_019279795.1 of Protopterus annectens. NCBI lineage: Eukaryota > Metazoa > Chordata > Ceratodontiformes > Protopteridae > Protopterus > Protopterus annectens. The sequence continues at coordinate 1,018,910,216 of NC_056739.1, read as the reverse complement.
CAGTAGAAGATACTCACAAGTGCAATGCTAACACAGACCACTTAAACAACTAGCTGGAAATCCCTTGCTGAAGGTAAATTCAAGATACTAACAGTGAGAGGAAGAGCAATTCTTTTTCAAAACAAAATCAGTGAAATGTACTGATAAAAGCAGGAAATAAAAGTGATCCCTCAAAATAACTCGTGTGATTTAGCAATCAAACTTACTTTGCCTGGATGGCACTGGATATAAATAAACACTTCTGGAATGCAAGCTAAGACTACAAACTGAACTCCCGGAAAATGAGAAGGAGACAGTATGTAGTAAAGGAGGTTTACTCAAAAAACAGTACTCGTTTGCTGGGTGGGCAATAAGTATTGTGGGTCTATGGAAAACAATGGGTGGGAAGAGTACATAAATAGGGTATTTAACAGTCAATAGTAATGAAAGATGGGAAGGGAGGGACTTTGGAAATCAGATAATCATAAGGGGTGGAGTGCAGAGGGACAGCCTTATAAAACAACTGCATCTGAAGGTTGGGAATGTTTTAAAGGAACAGGTAGACTGCCTACAGACACTGGCAATCAAAGGCAATACTTCAGCTTAATGTGTTAGTGGGGCAGACACAGAATGCATGCAGGTAAAGTACAAACTGGAGCAGAGACAGTTCTCTCACTATTAAACTTCTATTACAGATTTACGGCCCAGACTATGTAGAAATTTACCAGTAACACTGTGTTGCCTCCCAGTAAGACGCTGTCCAGTTCGATTCTCAGCTAGAGCGTCTTCTGGGTGGAGACATGTGTGAATGGGTGTACCTTCGTTGAAGGTTGTGCGTCAGGGCTGGTAACTCGGCATGTAAAAATCAACTACCAATCATTAGTGGACCAGAGTTCCGCTGTGGCGACCCCTAACCGTGAAAAGCCGAAAGACACAACAACAACAACAACAACAACATTGTTTATGGAAAAAAATGCTGTAATAAATGATTAAGGCACAAATCTGGTAGTAGGACGCAGTTTTGCTACAACTGTGAATTACACTTTAAGACTTTGGCACAGCAGGGTTTAAAATACAAATATCATGAACAAACTAAACAAGCAATCAGATGGAACAAAGCAGAAAAGTGCAAAACAGTATCGCCACACAGGTCATTATAAGTGCACTTAAATATTTAAGCAGAATTTAAATAATTATCTTTCCTTTTTGATGAAAGCTAGTTACTCACTGTTCCGTACCTCTCCAAATCTTGGAATAGGAAGTGCTTGGTAAAAGGTTTTATTTTGTATCATATGGGTTAACTCCAGTCTTTGTATTCCCACTTGGGGCACAATATCAAATGACATCACTGCAAGAAGTACACAAGTATCCAGTAATGTGCTGCACTGGAGACAGCTGCAGAGCCCTTCCTCCATTTTGAACATTACATGATATTTACCAGTGGGCTGTAATGTGGAATGAAAATGTCTGATATCTCCCTCTTTCACCCAAGACACCACTCCCCCCTGCCAGCCGTCCATCCATTATGTTGGCCTCAGAACAGCTAAGTTACTGACTTTGTCTTCTTCAGTAAAAAGCATTATAATACAGAGTGTCTTGCTTTATTCAAATTTGTAGAGAGTAGTTTAAATTTTAAAAAGGTGTTCCTAATGTTAGGTGCCTATTACTTTTTCTAAGCCTTATCTCTGATTTGCCATTCAAAACATAAAAAGGTGTTAGAGTTTTGGGTTTGAAGTATGTCTTAACACTTAGTTTATTTAATTAATTAATAGCTGGTCAGGAACACCATCCTAAGATAAAGTGTACTATCATAGGTTCACAGAAGAAAGAGAAGCAAAATAGATACTGCATGTGTTAATGTAGATCTCTGGATTTACAGTATGGTATTTGTCACCATGAGGATAGTAGGGTTCCTTTTTTTTCTTTTAAGTGATAATGAGCTCCAAAAAGCTATTTACACAGGGGGGCTACATTATATTATTTGCAAGCTGAGCAGTCCTAAGGACACCCCGTAAGAACATTGCAGCATGATTATGGTGTACTGTTTGTCCTGCAGTAGAAGCTATAATGATAGCATAGAATAAAAGCTATTTTGTCTATTGTTTAATAGAAGCATGACCTTAAATGTGTTGATGTCGCTTGGTTAACAGATGTTAGGGAATACATGTTAGACTTTAACATCATTTTGCTGGCAAGTGGTAGACAGTAACAGATAAAGCAACTTGAAAGCTAGGGTTGTAAGAAACAGGTCTGTTTTTATTTCCACAGGGCAGAAAATCAGATGGCTTTAGTGAAAGTTAACTAGTGATGATCCCTGTCATCAGAGAATGAAAAAAGTGACTCATTCTGATATTTGTTTTTTTAGATAATTTTGTTTTGATATTGTAGTGGTAATTTTAGAGAGATTACCGGGGTGATATATCCTGTTTTGGTTATAAGAGAATTTGTACTTGCTATTTTTCTTGTGTTATAAGTCATGACATTAGACGGAAGCCCTTCTTGACGCAACCCTCCCCATTTATCCGGGCTTGGGACCGGCATGAAGAAATGCACTGGCTTGTGCATCCCCAGTGGCTGGGTTGGTGTGACAGAGCAAGATGCAGAGGACAGGAAGAAATGGAAACAGATGATCCGCTGTGACGGCCCCTAATGGGAACAGCTGAAAGAAAAAGAAGATGCTGCATTTTCTGTGTGATATAGTATTTGGAAATATATATTTTATTTTTAATTATATAAATTAGCAATAAAGTATAAAACTGATTAGTTGAGTATTTCATTTTATTATGGCTGAGGGAGAATTATTTTGGTGTGAAAGACTAATTTAGGTGTCTTTCATATGCATGTTTGAAAAAAAAAATAGAAACTGGAATTATTGTATATTTACTGATACTAGTGAATTTTGTATTCACCCCAGAACATATAAAAAGATTTATTTTAAGCATTATGCTGACTATAAATTAAAAAAATATATATATACATATATATATATATATATATTCCAAAGACATGCATCTGGAGCATTTCTCCCCGGGCCTCCGCTGAAAACAGGCTCTGTAGAACCTAGTCGGACATTCCCGGTCAACAAATGTTAAATAAATAAATAAATAAATTATATATATATATATATATATATATATATATATATATATATATATATATATATATATATATATATATATACATATATATATACAGTTTATTTAGCACTGTGTGATGCATCCAGTACTTTTTATATTGGTAAAACAAACCATGAGATAAAACATAGGATGTATGAACATCTTAACATTGTATCAGCCATAAATGTTTTGCAAAAAAAATCTGAATATTCTTTAAAATTTCTAGTTTGGGAGAGTTTTTTTTAGAAAGTCCATGATGAGGTAAAGTTAAAAAGTGTGATGTGATTGGCAGTAAATGAGACAGTGTAATCTGGGAGTGAAATATAAACTTTGATTCAGTCAGTTTAAGAATGAAGCCTCTGACCTCAATAGGTTCTTATATTTTAATTATGGGTAAACAAATAATTTGGGTGACTTGGACTTAAGTTCTGTCCATTTAGTAATTAGACAAAAACTGGACTGCAGCAAGCCAACATGATGAAAGGGGCAGCAAGAATAAGCATCCTTGCCTCATCAAAGTTTGTTAACTACGTTTTGGGTCCTGGAGGGTTGGCCATGTTAAAAAAAAGAGCACAGCCATTTGTCATTTCTCTCTGTAGGAGAGTATGGCACAAACCACTTACTATTTGATGGCTAATACAAGACAGGAAAATGCAGTTTTTACTCTCTGTTATACAGTACATCTTGTAAGCAGGGACATAATGCTCATTTGCATAAATGTAGATTCTAATCTAGTACATATGCATGTTGGGTAAAACAAGCTATCTCAGACATACCTGTCTCCTTGTAGAATGATACATTTATGGAAGGTTTTTTCTTTCTCCCTGCATGACATTATGCAATATGATGCAGCCGTAGACCAGTTCCTCTGGAAAGGCAGGGACCAACTCAGAGGGGGGATTTATTTTGGCAACACTGGCTTTCTATAACAGTAAGTGAAATAAATATGATTGTTAACTACTGATCTGTTCAAAATAATTTGTAACATACTGTATGTTATACAGCATACTTAGATATAAGATGAGCTGTGGCCAGACTCAAAATGCATCATTTGGTACATAACTGAAAGGAAACAGCATAACCCATGAGTAATGAAGCCTGGATAAACTATAGAATGTTTCTGCCATGTCACAAGATTGACAAGTCCTAATGTAAGCAAAAGTGCTACATATCAGAAATTATATAGCATATTTCATAAAAACACTTTTCAAAAGAGACAAAATTGACCTAAAAATCAGTTGTGATAAGATTTGGGGCATACAGACCAGTTGAACTTAAATATTATGTCACAGCATAAGTGAATTCTGCACAGTGTTTAGATATTTAAAAGCAGCACAACCTCTGGCATTTACAGGGTTGGAACAGGTGGGGTATTGTGATCTCCTGAAGAAAACTACTGGAATCTGTCAGTGTTGTTCAATAGCTAGGTGATGTGTGGCCATGTTTAATATCATCCCACAGGAATAGTTAGACCTTCCTTTGGTGTGCTGTTAAGTTGCCAGATGATTAATATAGACAGACTCCAAGTTCAATATTAAAAATTTGAATCCAACCATTCAAGGCTACAACAGGAACAGAAACATCAGTCCAACAGGAACATCCTGTCCTTATCACATCCACTAACTCTGTTTCCCTCCTTCTGCCTTCCTCTGTCTCCAACTAGTGGCACAAGACCAGAACACCCTTACTTAAGAACATCACTACACGTACAATATGTAAATTAAACATCACTAACATTGTAATGAACACTGAATTACATCAACATTTATATTTATGTAACATAGTCCTCAAGCCAACGAGGTCTCTTCCTCACACAAGCTGGAGGAATATGAGGAGATTCAGGCATTGGTGTCACTGTAGATTGAAGTTAGAATTCTACTGGGAGCATCCCTTGAAGCACCACTTGTCTCAGGACCTTCTGTTCCCAGACAGTGAAGGAGAAGTGCCTTTTTACGTGCTTCCGGGCATTCATCTCCTGATGCACCAGCAACCAGCATGTAGTTATTAAACATTTTCAGACACATATCAAATGGTATAGCAAGTTCACCCGGGCATGGCAAAAATGGTGGAAGAAAAGGAGTAGCAGCAACAGCCATTGTAAACAAGCAGAAACAAGGAAGTACTTTGTCACCAAATTCTTAAGTTACCACATGATTAATATAGACAGACTACAGGTTCAATATTAAAGATTTTGATCCAACCATTCAAAGATACAACAGGAACAGGAGCATCCAGTCCTTATTACATCCACTGACTCCATCTTCTTCCTTCTGTCTTCCTGTATTGCACCTAGTGGCGCAAGACCAGAACACAACACATGCATGACCTTAAACCCTGTATGCTGCAGTCAGTATCGCGTGGATCAGTGCATTGTGTCATACCTTGGGTCTTTCTTTTCTGCTTGCTGTAGAAATGTTATGGTATGCTAACATAGGTTCATATGGTTAGGAGAGAAATCCCAGTGGTACCCAGGCTCTGTAGCAGTTGTTACAAATAAAGGTCAGCTTGACCAACATTGTAGGACAGCTGCTGCTGCTGTTGTGGCCATATTTGGATATTGCCTCAATCAAAAATGTCAACAATACACATAGAATACATCCGAGTTAGGATATTGTTGGATATAATGAATAGAAAAACAGTATGAAATCATAAGAAAAACAGTTACAGTAACCAGTAAACATGTATAGAAAAGCCATTGAAATATGTATTGGATTAAAATTAGATAAACACGTGTAAAGGTAATACGTTGCATAAGAATCTCCAGATAGGAAATTCTGATATTATATAGGTTGGTCTGTTACTCCATCTATTTTACTTGCCTGAAGATTAGAAAAAGATTGTCTCAGAATTTTCTTTTGAGTTAATATTAATGACAATGATATTTGTGAAACATCAAGGGCTGAAAGCATAGTACACAGCAATCAGCTGTGTGCTTTTCTTTTTGTTACAGCAGTAATCTTGGTACATGTAATAGTCATGTGACTGTGTCTGTCTGGCTTACATTTTTGACATGAGACCTAAAGTGCACTTTCCAGATAAATACTGTGGCTCATCAATCAAGTCATTCTTTCAGGGAATCAACAGTATTTTTATGGGAAGGATTACATGTTATCTAAGGACATCATAAAAAAGCACTTCTGAAATCTATAAAAATATTAAATTCAAGCTGCAGTGCAAAACCTTTGTATGCATGAACTATTGAAGGCAAAATAAGAAAATTCATTATTTTACCAACAAAATGAATATATATAATAGGCAGTGAAAATGGTGCAGACTAGGTGTATTTGATTATAGGAAATTTTCTTTATTATTTTCATGATCAGGTAATCTCTGGTAGACAGAAAACCTTGACTCACACATTTCCACTTTGTTAACTTAATACAGCACTTTAAATAACTGTAGACCTTGTACAAAATGTATTGTATAGTTATTCAGGTTCCTATTACCAGATCAAAAGACCGTAATCGCGAATACGAAAAGAACATGTATTGTGCGAAAGACAGAAAAGCCGTAGTCCAAATTAGTGAAAATTTAAATGTCGAAGTATAATGGTTGGCCCACCTGCAGTATAGCTCCGTAAGGTAAGTGTGCGATAGATGGGACTTTAGGGTTGGGATGTGGGTTAAGGTAAGTGAATAGATAGGTAATGTATGTAAGATTTAGTGTAGTGTTAGAAGTAGGGTTTTATTTAACTGTATGTATGTGCATTATTTATTTTTTTTGGGTGTATGTCTGTAGGGGAAGTGTGCGGTAGTTACCGACCTTAGGGTTAGGGAGGGGTTAAGGATAGTGCATAGATAATTGTGTATGTGGGGTTTAGTGTAGTATTGGAAGTATGGTTTTGTTAAATGTATGTATGTGTATTATTTATTTTTTGGATGTATGTCTGTAGGGGACGTGTGCAGTAGTTACGGACCTTAGAGTTAGGGGGGGGTTTAAGGATTGTGCACAGTTAGTTGTGTATGTGGGGTTTAGTGTAGGGTTAGAAGTAGGGTTTTGGTGCTTTACTTTAGGTTAGAAGTAGGGTTTAGTTAGTGTATGTATGGGATTTATTTATTTTGTTTGGGTAGGTAGTATGTAGCGGGTGGTGGAGTTGGCCGACTATGACAGTTCATTATTTTATTTTTCGCTGTTTAGTGCGTTCAGGATTTTTGCGGTTCACATTATAGGTGTCGACGTTTAGGTATTCACGTAAAGGGTTTTTCGATTTGGTAATATAGGCCCAGTTGTTCATAGCTGGCCCTAGGTAGCTACAAAAACCACAACTGTGTGCCTGCTTCCATATTTCATGGCTGTGTTGGAGGCTTTGGTTGGTTGAGGAGAAAAAAGGTGGGGTGGGGGTTGTTCATTCTCTGGTTACTTTTTTCTATAACAGGGATGTGGTGTGGTATGCCCTGATTAGGATAAATTCAATAATCAGTGAATAGATGTAGGATGATGAGGGGAGATAAAAGAAATTAACTGTCTGATTGTGAGTTTTATCCTAAAAAGGAATTATCATCATTCTCATTGTGCCAGTTCCCATCGGTTATTTGGGTTGTTTCCTATCTAGGTAGCAATAACCAGCCTGTTTCAAAAGCTGTGGCTCCCTCCCACACCTTCCACCTGGTTGCTGATGGACCAACCACAATCAGAAAAATAACCATAACAAAGTAACTTCTGTACTTTCTTGCTGCCTCACATGAAGCAACTAAAGAACTTCACAGGAGCAACCATCTGTCTTTAGCTTAATTTAGATAGGTCCCCTTTGGCAAACCTTTCCACACAGTATTTATTGCCCTTTTTAATTTCAGAGCATAGTTTTTTTCTAATTTTAGACTAGAAGTCACATATTTTCTTTAAGAAACCTGGTATTTATTTATATATCTGTAGCTTCCTGTCAGGAATAGTTTTACTAGCTTTACAGGCTTATTGCTTTTCTTGGGGGAATATTTTGTGTAAAAGTGTTTTGCAACTTTTGAGTTTAGGTGTTAATGTTTTATTTAAAGGGAGTGTTGAAACTGCAGACATTGTTTGTAGCACTTGTGTACTGCATGACAATTTATCTATGCTTTTGCTTTTATTCGTGACAGTGCAGGGAAAGGAACTATTTTTAGTCAGGACGTTTATGTAGAACATGTGTGTCTATCTTTATTTTGGGGCAGTTTGGGGAAGCCTAAGTGTGCGTGTATGGTGTTTGTGAACACTTTGTGACAGCTTACCTTCTGACTGAGATTTCCAGTACTGCATACTAATTAATTAGGTTTTTTCCTTGTTCACAGCATGGATACACATTTTAGTCCTGCTGGTTCTTCCCTACTCAGTACATAAGAAGAAAAAAACTTAATAAAAGCAAGTCCTTGCAGTCACTGTTGGTTCAGTCAGGGCCTCAGCCATTGGTGCGGGATCACAGAGAGACCATTCCTTATTCTTCATTTCCTCTGTTAGTCTTTCAGAGTTCCTCTGGTCTTGCTTTATCCACCACCATGAACAAGGGGTCAGACTCATCCTCTGCAGCTGTTCCATTGTCCAGTAAGGACATAGAAGAACTATCTGACTTTCTGGGCCTGACAGATGTTCTGGGGTATTCTTCTTTGAACATCCAGGGAAAGAGACCTCTTGTCTTGGTATATAGATCCACCCCCCAGTCGATCTTCTTCCAGGGGCACTTTACTTAGGAAAAAGAAACACATGGTTTGACATTGTACTACATGATAAACACTTACAGGACATACATATTATATTCTTAGGTAAGCTTAGCCAGATGATTATTGCAGGTAGTTGGTCCTGGAATTCAAAAGTTCTTGCCTGGGCATTATTGTGATACAGAAATCCTGAAAATAGTTAAAAGAGACTGATACTGATAGAGAAAGAGTTCCCTCCACTATGGATTTCCAAGGAATGACTCTGATTCTGGGGAAAGAGCATATGCTACATCTTTCTTAGAGCAATTTTCTTTTTCTATTTCTAGGATTAATGATATATTTTTGTGGGAACAAGTGGAAGCTCCTGCTGAAATAAAGAAATACTATGAGGTATTGCAAGTAGAGGTCCCACATGTTACTCCCATTCCAACTGTTTCACCAGCCTTGAAGGATGTTTTTAATGCTGCCTGCAATAATCCTGATTCCCAGTCTTCAGTCCATAGAATGGCAGCTTAGACTTTATAGAGCTTCCCATGCTCAGAAGTTCTTGTTTTTTCACCTTTGGTCTGAATGATCCTGTAGCATCTATTTCTGGCTTAGCATAAACTGGTAATAGGCTTTTGGTGAATCTTAACCCCTCTCCTGGGGATAAAGAAGGCAAGGTGTTGGCATAGTTTTCTGAACAGAATTTTCTCTTCAGCCACTTTGGCTTTTAAAATCATCAATTACCATGGCCATATATGTGCATTTGTTACATTGTGCTATAACTTTATGAGAATAGTTTATTAACCTGCCATCAAAGGATAAATCCTTTATAAATCTCATTATTTCTAATATTCATTAGGCCAGCAAACATGTTGTAAAGAGTGTGTATGATTGTGCAGAAACTGTGTCTAGGGCTGTTGCTGCTGTTGCCTTGAGGAGGTATGCTTGCATATGTAACAAAAGGGTCCTGATGAAGTTAATTCTGGGAAGCTGTGTTTGTTCATTTCACTACTCGTTCTCAAAAGTATGATGAAAGAGAGAAATTAGTTCAGGGAGTTAAACATTTTTAGGTCTCTCATTATAAATCAAATGGAACCTCTATTCCTCTCAGACGCCAAACAGTTCCTATCTACTTCTGGAAAATAAGGCACAAAAAATATGCCAGAAGGGGATCAGCATGAACACAACACATGGATCTTTTCAGAAAAGGGGGATGATCTGTATCTTCAGAATGACTATAGTTGCATTCTCTCCTCTCTCCTCTCTTCCCACTCTATATTTCTAATGCTATACCAGACACAGGCATACCGCTCAAGTGTACCTCATCATGAGGAACGTACCTCATTTGGGGTCTTAAAAAGTTCAAGTTCCTTCAAGTTCCTCAAAGTTCCACATTGAAAGACTCTGTCGCACATTCAGTGTTAGGAATTTATTTAAGTGAAATCCATTGTAAATAGAAATGAATCATATTCATTCTTTAAAAGCTCTTCTTTATAAGTAAAACCAGCATATTTTAACCATCCTGTGACCTTCCTAGTTGGAGTTGCTAGTAAGCCGTTAGTATGTGTTCCACATTTTGCCCATTTGTTCCACATTATGAGGGCTGGTGTTCCTCATTTTGGAGATGAAAGGTTGAGAGCTATGGACACAGGAACTTGGTCTCTCCCTTTGTGATCAGATGTTAATCTTACAAATAATAGATCCAGTGCCTTTGGGTCACGGGGAAAAAGGTGTTTGTTTCAGATTGTTTGTTTCCTAGGAAAGAACTTACATGGCAACAAGATCTAGATCTTTCTTTCTTAGATTCTCTGTCTGGATCATACTATGATGTCTTTATTACCTTTGGGTTATCCCCAACTTTGAGTATTCATAAAGAGACTAGCCCATAGAATAGCCCTTTGTGAGCTTCCAGGTATCCTCGTATATCTTTATTTAGACAACTTATCTTTGCATAGTCTTTTCCCAAAGGTCTGGAATCTATAAATTGGATTGTCTCCTTTGTATCAGTCTGGGGTTCCAGATACATATTCAAAACCCCTTTTTGACTCTGTCATACATGATTGAGTTTCTAGTGTTCATGAAGGCCCAATATTATCAGTCTCTGCAATTTCAGATTTCAGTTTGTGGCCTTGTCAAGAAGGAATTCCATTGGTGGAGATGTCCATGATTCAGAATTCAGATATTTCTTTGTCATCATATCTCAACACAATCCATACAAATAAATGCCTCAGCTTCTGTTCCAGGAGCAGTTTCACTGAGGGTAACAAGGTGCTGCCTGTGGTGCATTTCAGGCTGGTCACTGTGCATCCATGTTAATGGGATACTAACTATGATCCATGTTATAACATTTCTGTGTTATCTAGGATGTCAAGGACCATTGCACATGATTACAGACAACCCCACAGTGATGTGGCACTTTAACAGTAGGACACCAGGTCTTTCCCTCTTTGCTAGCTGACTGTGATACCTTGGGAGTTAGATCTTCAGCATTTCTTGAGCCTCCAAGCATCTTACATTTTGTAAGAGCAATATTGTGGCAGTTAAGCTGAGCAGGACAAGGGCAGACCTTTGGTTCCAGATATTATATTAAAGAGTCTTCCTCAGATTGATCCAACTGTGGGGAGCAACTCAAGTAGATCTGTTCACCACCTTTCAAAGCAAACACCTAACCGGATTCTGTTCCAGGACTCCTTGCAGGTAGACCAAGGAAACAGATGCATTTCCACTCTTTCCACTGATATATAGGGCCAGTCTCAAGATTCAAAAGAACTTTTCAAAGATCTTTGTGCTAATTCCTCAGGCCAAGGCAACAGTGGTGGCCAGTGGCAGTTGCTACAAACTTCTTCACAGACTGAATGTGCTCACAAAAGACCAGGGGTGCTTCGTTCACCCCATTTACAAACAACTACAACAGCATGCCTGGATGACTCAATTCTGATATCTTTTAGGCACGTCTTTCAAAAGGATGTGCAGCATATACTAAAGAAGGAGTCAAGAAAACATGCTACTAGAAAATCATATATTGGCAAGTGGAAAAGAATTTCTATTTGGTGCCTAGCCAATAACCAGGGTCCTTATATGGGTTATTTACTACTGGTTCTCAAATATTTGTGTGAATTACAATCCTTTGGTCAATTTTATGTCTTTGTCAAGGTGTATCTTGCAGCCATTTCAGCATATCTGTCTACGACTCCGCCCCTGTCCTTGTTTATCATTAAAAAATTACTGAAAGGGTTTTACACACAAGGTCACTTAGAAAAAAGGTGGTTCCTTTTTGGGATCTTAACTTTGTGCTGGAAAACTAACCTTGTCTCTATCTGAACTTCCACATGTAACAGATTTATCATTCATCACTTGAAAAATTTTCTTACTGCTCTGATATCTGTAAGAAGAGTATTTTGATTGTAATCCTATCTGGTATGCCATAAGGGTAGGGTTACCTTAAGAACAAATCCCTCATTTTTGCTCAAAGTAATTTCACAGTTTACTTTGAGTCAGTCCATCAATAGCCTGGTAATTTACCCAGAACCTCAAAACTCGTGAGAAAAAAATCTACGTACTCTAAATGTACATATATAGCACAGGTATTATCCTGACAGAACTAAGTCCTTTCAAAAAGATGATCAGCTAATCATTTCCTATGATGAGTCTAAGAACAACCTGTACCAAAACAAACTATTTATAGGTGGCTATCATCAGCTATTGCTTTTTGTTATTCTAACCATGGCAAATTGGTTCCAAGCAGGCAGTATCCAGGTACACTCTACGATGGTAAACAGGAAAGAGGTGGATTCTAGGAGCATTCTAATGGCAGCTGATTTGCCTTGTGTACATACATTTACAAAGTATTACAAACAGGATTCCTTCTCCAGGCTCAGAACTAACTTTGCAAGGACCATTATCCTTCCTCCTTCCAAGTTGGTTAGGCTTTGATAATCAGCCCAAATAGCCAAAGGCTACTGCAACAGCGAGATTGTTGAATATAGTACAGTTGTGCAAGAAATTACTATAAGAGTAGGTGTTCAAATTCCACACTGCTGCAGTAGCCACACCCACCTTTGGATGTTATGTTTAGTGTTTTGCTTTAATTGTTTTTCAGGCTGCAGCAAGATTGTAATTACTGGACAGCAAAATGGGAAATGATTCGACCTTATGGCAATATGTTAGGACTTGCCCCTTTGAAATGGGAGGTGATTTGGTATGGTAATAGATGTATGTGATGGCATCAGTTGTCTGGTAAGGTTAATGATTTACGTTTAAATAAGTGGGATGTCAAGTATGTGTTTATTAAGGTGATAACAATGTGGGCATAATTACAAAGAGAACCGTTTTTGTGCTACTGCCTCTCATGTGTCCCAAATGACTCATGTGTGAGCAGGCATTCACCTGAACAGTGCCAATGATATTAATGAAGGCACTAGTGGACCAGGTGACTCTTCTACACTATTGCAGCCTTCCATAGGGTTTATTGGTGTTCCAATATTACATGAGTGTCTGAACAAGCATCTGAAAGGTATGTGTAGTTCTGATGATTTAAATTTAGGAGCATCAGCCAATGGAAGTGATATTAATAAGAATTTGAAACTGTTTGACTATAAATTAGTTAAATATAAGAAATTGCAGCTGGAAATCATTTATTTAAAAGAATATTTATGGAGGCAGGAAATCCCTAAAGGCTTGAGACAGTGGTGTTTTCCTAATGGCCTTGAGCCTAATTCTCCTTTTTATTTTGAGCTGTTGAAATTGTTTGATAAACAAGGCTTTGACTTTATAAAAATACTGATCAAGCATTATTCTAGTCTATTGGGCTCAATTGCAGGGGATTTGGATGTCCTCAATAAGTTAATTAGAACTGAAGTGATGTCAATTTCCTAAGGTATAAATATGAATATAGTAGATTATTTGAAAACATTGATCAGTATTTGAATTCTTTGAGAGAAAATAAAGTTAAAAAACTTATAAGGGACAATTTAAGGGATATGCTTCTTAAACAAGGGTATCCATCTATTTTAGTGAACCAATTAATTAACAAAGTGCAAAGTAAGAGATTGAATGGGATCTTTAAACCAAATTTAAACCATGAGGGCTGGCTGGAAAGCCCTGGAAGGTTTGATGACCATAGAGTTCAAGAGAGTAATTTATCAACAACTGGCTTTAGTCTGAGTTTCATTACACATTTTAGTATTGATGCTATTTACCTTAAGGAAATTTTACACAAAAATTAGAACCTATTGTTGGATGATATTAATTTAAATCAGAAATTGGGTGATCATTATAGGGTTATTTTTAAGAAAGATACCAATTTTAAAAATGTATTTGATTCTAAAAATTCATTTGAGTCTAAGAAATTTCCTTTAACTAGATGCCTTGGAATGTATAAGTGAGAAGCTTCCCTTTATTGTAAATATATTGATATTGGCAATAATTTTACAGTCCGTAACACTATTAATAAATTGCATGTTCGTAATTCCCTAGCCAGACATATTATGACCTTCCCAGAACATCATTTTAAATTTAAAATAATTGAGCAAGTTTTGTCTGGTGAAAGAGCGGGTCCTTGGACATTTAAACTGGGATACTGTAAACTTAAGTGGCAAGTTTGATTAAATGCTTATAGATTTCCTGGGTTGAATGATACATGCTTAATAAAGTCCTTATTAAAATTGAAGGCACTGGGTAGGTAATATTTTTAGTTTTAAGTGTTTATATGTGATGGTTTTTATGGATGTATTTTAATTTAATGTGTTCTCTGTTCTATCATACTATATGGGAGCCAGGTACTTTTATGAATGAATTGACTTTTTAGTTTAGTTCAGTCTTTAAACCACAAGATGGTGCTATTCCTAAGATTTGTTTCAGTGATGCAATTTCCTTTTGGGTCACATGATTTAATGGAGGGCTATTTAAACTGTGTTGCTTACTTTACTCTTGTTGTCCGAAGAAGTTTGTTTTAATAAATACGGACAAAATCGCTTACATCATTTAAAATTTGTGTCTGATTCTTGATTTACCCTTCTTCCTAGTACCTGTAGTAAATGTAAGCATACCCTTCTGTTTCTCCAAGCAATGTTTGAAAGATAACAGACAATCTCATTGCTTGACCTGAAGGGGGAACTATTCAAGAACAGAGGGACGCACTGGGTGATGAACCTATCCCTCCACCTAGTTTTATTTATTTCTTGCACTATTTGACTTATCAAAAAAACAGAAAGCCAAGGATAGCAGGATCCCTGAGGGCACAGTAAGTGAGGCACAGATCCCCCTCTGTTGCCTATATGACAACGGGTACAGGGACAAAGATTCCAGTCTATCCTGGTAGCTAAAATTTTTAAGGCAAAGATCATTTTTCTTAGAAATCTGAGCGGGCTTTTACAGTTTTTGATGTGTCATGTAGGATGCATGCTAAATAATCTGTTATATTCTGTAATGGGTCTGACAAGGGCAGAATGTAAGGGGACAATGACTTCCTTTGTTTTAGAACTGATGCCTTTTGCAATTACTTGGTAGATACAGAAGGATTTCCTAATTACAGTCACCATGTGTTTTTCAAACAAAAGTGAGCTATCAACCCAGGTGCCTAACTGCTGGCACTCTTGATAACAGTATGTTATCAGTGCTGCAGGGTGAAACAATTTGCTCTTTCCTGAAAGTGATGATGTTGCATTTCTTGAAGTTTAGTTTAAGTCCTTTTTCAGTGCCCCAGGTACTGACTGAAGTTGATGTCTCTCAGGAGGTTCCTTAGTTGGGACCTGGCAACATGAGACAAATATAAGTTAGTATCCCCAAGGAGGACAAAACTGGCCTTGGACCTTTTCCTTCAGGGGGAACATGAAAATGTGTGATACAGAAGGAGGATGAATATTAAATCTCTATATTTGTAACCCATTAATATACAGAAATGCAAGTAGTTTTGGCCATGAGAGCTTAGAAAAGAGAGTTAAAACTTCCTCTCCATGCAAAATAGTACATTCACTCTTTCATTCTTCAGATACATACATTATCTTAATCAACATATTGGTACAACCCTGCAGGGGTCACTACATTTTCCTGATTAAGGTAAAACTGTTAACTGGTGAATGAATGAATGAATGAATGAATGAATGAATGAATGGTAAGTCCTAGAGATTGGCTGCCCAGATCAACTGATCTCATTGCTTACTTGAAATGTTGTCAGGAGCAAGTTGTCCTGATCTTTAGAGATTTTTTTCTCTTAAAGGTGGTTTTATAAAAACTGTTAGGGCACTAGATTTATCTGTGGGCAGTGGTAGGAGTACACACTGCTCACATATACTATCTATGTTTTTAAAATATTTATTTATTACAGTTATCAGGACTAGGCTGGGGTTTGGGATAACTGTCAGTGGCAACAGAAAGTTGAAATATATTTCTTTGTCTGTTACTACTTCACCTTTCTTTCCAGCCACATACTGAAAGCAATTGCTAAAAGAGTAACATATGATATATTTCTCTGTAAGCAAAAGGCATGATCATTCATAAGTCTTGTAATGGGTGGGTTACGTTCATATGTATACAACTGCAACAATGTGGAATGCATTACTGTGGTCATTCTTTCACTTCATCATTAGTACAAAGAAAGTGGCTATCCCTTTTGTGGTTGCAGGCTATGAGTAAAAGCACAGGATATTTGCATAAGGTATGTCCTGGGATGAAGGGGGTAGTGTATTTGCCTGTGAACATCAAGTTGGAATACATTACTATGTAGCCATTGTCTTTCACTTTCTTCACAATCAAATGACTAGGTCTACACAGGAAGTGGTCATCTTTTACAGGGAGGCAGGTTGGCTTTGAGTAAGCAGCTGCCCATCCATTTAGCTCTAAATGGCAAAGTCAGTGTGTCTATGTATGCATGTGCAGGTGGGTGGTGGGATGTATGTGAATAAACTATCATTGCAGCTTTTGTTTGCTGACATTTTGACACCAATGTACAGTCAAAGTGTAGCTTATTAAAGTAGGCATATTTGACAACGATAGACTGTGAGTGCAAAAAACTGAAACTGTTGTGATATTTTTATATTTTTATGAAAAGTGAAATAACCTGTCTTTTGACTTTTCAAGTGTGACTTCATTGTTATAATTTCAGGCCATCCTTACTGCAGATATCTTTAGATGCATTTCCCAGCTGACATGAACATTGCATTTATCTTGCACAAGAAAACATGTACAATATGAAGTCATAAATACAGTCGCCATAATATGAAATTCTGTATTCCGTGTAGTTTCCACTGGGAGAGAGTGTTATATGACCTACCATTGCTCTGCAGGTGAAACTACTGTCAGTAATGAAAGCATACTAATTTTGATAGCATCTGAACTAAAACTTGCATACTTTTATGAAAGGAAGGGATGTCTTAGCTGACTTGCCATAGTAGTATTTCTGCTTTTAACTAGCTTGTCATGCAGCATTGGGCATTTTTTTTTCTTCTGACTAAAGCAGAACAGAAAATGTGGCAGCTTTTTTTCTCATTTCCCCATCATCAACATTTACAAAGAGGAAGTCGTGTATGTTGAAGGGAGTGTTTCTGTATTCAAGAAGAGTAGGATATAATGGTTCTGCTTTGATTACCAACTAATTGTCTCACTGTTGTACTTCACTGTTGGAATAACTCTCTGCTTTTGATCATTTGTTCAATGACAGTTTGGTGAAACTGTAGGATGCAGAACTCTCTGTTCTGAAGAAGCTTGAATTTCTTGCCTTATAACTGTGAGCCACTGCCTGCAATGAGTATGTCAGGAATACCATGTTAAGCAAAAATTGACTTCAACAGTGTTAAGATATTTGGTGAAGAAGTGTATTTCTGCTCAGTGATTTCGGAGTATTTACAATAGTAATCAAGACGTCAGATTCTGACCGTCCTTGAAATGAGATGACAATCAGCTCACATTCTTTTGGCATTCTAAGTCAAATCATAGCGTCACATGTTTTTCTTTACACATAATTCCCACATGTTGTTCTTATCCTACTTAATGTGAGATTATGGAGTTGATTTGGCTTAATCAGTCTATTGGCTTTAAACAGCAGTTCCTGTGATTTATTGGCAAACACAATGTGAATTAGCAAGTTTTTTGTCATTTAGCCATGCTGTTAGGAATATATTTTTCAATTACTGCTGCACTGAGTCATTTTATGTATGATGAAGAAATTCTTATCTCAGATATAACTATGTCAGCATTTTGTTTTACAGTGTCTTATAATACATTGATAACTATGCTTTGTTATCCTGCATCACTGCAAACTGCATTTTGCTCCTGAGGCTTTACACTCAGCTGCATGAATGTGTCAATCATTACTGCTGTAAGCATGTGAATCATTGACTCTGCAACTAAGCAAATCATTGCTTCTTTGTCAGTGTAAATTATTATGTCTCTTACTGCTAGTCCAGGACCTTCTGGTACTCTACGGCGGTACTTGCACACTATGAGTTAATTACTAGGAGGAGAAGAGCACCAGAGGGTCCTGGACTCTACTGCTGCATCTGCACAGTATGAATTAATTACTAGGAGGAATAGGCATTAGAGTGCTGTCTGCATGGGTCTGACGGCACTGCACCCTCTAGTGCACAGCTCCTGCATCTGCAACTATGAATTACTGGGATGAATAGGATTCGGAGTGCTCTCTGCATGGGTCAGACAGTACTGCTCCCCCCTCATGCAAGGCTGTTGCATCTGAACACTATGAATTAGAGGGAGGACTAGGCTTCATTGTGCTGTCTATATGGGTCTCAATCTGCACCAGCATGCTTACCGGTAATGTAATTTTTTTCTAAATGTGAGGTACGTGGTTATGTTTCTCTGTAATTACAAATACTTATGTGATTTTAATGGCTGTCTATACTGCTGGATACTTTGCTACAGAGACTTGTCAAAATGCAACGTCATTGCAGCTAAACACCAAAGTCATGTGTCTGCCATTTACGATTTAGAAGGCTGCTTGTTTAGACACTCATATGTACATATAAAGGCAGCATGAATGGTATCATACACGTAATGTCTGGCTGTATAATTGGTGTGATATGGGAGTAGCTTTGTTGGGGCGCTCAAATTGCTAACACCATCCCCATAATTATGCTCACATTTTATTTATTTTTATCTGGCTGGGAAGACCCATTCTCAGTGCATTCATAAATTATTTATTTAGCCATGTCTGTTTATTAAAATAAGAATATTAGAAAAATGATTTGTCATCCCAAAAAAGCTTCAGTCTGAAGAATTACTTAACCAAGAAGTGCTTATTGCTTAAAATACAAAAGTCTTACATTTGTATGGGAAACAGTGCAAAACTGTTTCCTCTAGGTATGGATAAAGGGTTCACTTTCTTACAGCTCCATTTGCTTGTAAGTCAAGACACCAGACAGTGCTCTTAGGTTGTCCTTAAAAAGGGAAACAAGTGTCCAGTGACTTTACCTCAATAACAAATGAATAAAATAAAAATATGACACAATTTTGACAAAGGCATCTGATTTAAGACTACGGCTTTAGAAATTTCTATTAACTTTTTGATTTAAAACGATGTTAGATACTAGTAGAAGTAAATACAAAAATCCATTAGTGTGCATGTGATCCTGCTAAAAGTGAGCATACCCCAGAAATAAAAAAAATGCACTTCTTTTTTTCTTCTCCCTGTCATTTTTCCCCATCAGCTTTGCCAACAATCAAAAAACTTTCTTTTCTCAATCCCTTTCTTTCACTAAGGGTGGAGAATCTTCCCAGATTATAGCTGTCCTAAGGGGCCGTCATCTAGGAGGCAGTAGGGTTTCTACTGGGATGCCTGGAAGAATACAAATGAGAGCATTTTGTAAGGCTGGTCCTAACCCCTCCCTGAGGGTGGTGATGTGGGCATCTATATCACTGTTTGGAATCCTTATACCCATCTAGTAGTTTGCATTGTGCTTCCTGTGCAACAAAGGCTATCATGACTAGCTTGGATGACCATGCCCACATCATCTGGTACCTAATCTTTCCTTTGACTCTATCCCTGACCTTCAACAGAGTTCTCATCAGAGAGCAGGACAAGACTGGCTGTGACCCATTCTCCAGGATGGGTGTATCCATCCTTGCCAACTGTATCATTAAGCACTTAGCCAATAATCAAACTCAGGTCACCTGAATCATAGTCCAGGCCTTATCCTTCTATGCTACCTGTGAAGCAGATTTTACTGCGTTACTACCTTTGGTCAAAAACAGGAAAGCAGAGTACTATGACTAATATGAGTCACATACAGTGCACAATGCCATGATGAGTACCAGAATCAATGATCACACTGATACTGAGTCACCGAAATGAAATAATCTGTGCTATGCCAACAGCCTACAGCACCAATGTAGTATAGTAACATTAGTGGGGATACCCCATTAGTACATGGCATATCAGAAACTAGGTAATAAAGAAGTAAGTAATGAGGGAATAAGCATTCTAATTGTATGATTGTGTATGATTATAAGTAAAGTAAAGCTACCTGAGTCTGTGTGTACTGTGAATATACACTGTAGTCACTGCCACTTTGATCATTATATAGTATTTCTATTTTAAGAATCTTCATATCCCATAATGCATTTTATCTAGTGCTAATGTATTTGTGATAATTTCTACTGAAAAAAATAATTATGTATAGGAAAACAAAAAGGCACTATAAAATATTGTGTTCTAACCACAAATACCAAGACATTTATATCTATATATGTATATATAGTTAGCTAGATTATATCTGTGCATATGTGTATGCATATGCAAATATACAACACACATACATATATATATATATATATATATATATATATACACACACACACACACACACACACACACAGACACATACACACACACATACACACACACACACACACACACACACACACACACACACACACACACACACACGTGTGTATGTATATATATATATATATATATATATATATATATATATCTGTAAATACATATGAGATTTGACATGTAGCAAAAGTAGTGAAAGAGCTATTTAGCAACCAAACCTCATGAAATGTACCAATAGGTGCTTAAATGGTGGGAGATAAAGAGATTGTGGTGAGAAATTGGAAAAGTGACTAGAGAAACACCACCATGACCATTTTTGGATTTAATACTCCTCAGCAGTGGCAGAACCAGGTTCCTCCTCTTGCGGGGGTCAACAATGGGGGCACAACAACTATCTGGTAGGGCACATAGGACATGTGAAAAAAACATACCAATAAAATGTAGCATACATGATACATGGTAACAACTCACCCACAATCCACTGTTAAAAAAAATGCCATTCCCTAAGAGAAACAGTGAATGCCATAATCTTACAAATCCTGGCAAAGTCCACTACACAGACAAGCTATCAATTTGTCATGCTTAAAGATTATGATTTGGATGAAGTGTTTGTTTATAATAGTGTAACATATGAACAGTGTAGCTATCAGTACAACAGAGGTGGGAAAATTTCATGCACAAAGACATTTGTGTATCAGTGTAAAGATAAAAAAAAAGCATTAACCCAAATTCAAGGAAAGAAAGTCACCTTGTTTTGTTCTGTGCCACATTGTAAGGAAAATATTTTTAAAGAAATGCAGTAGAATTTGATAACAGTCAAGATAAAACTCAGCATTCCACTGCAGATAATGGTGATTAGCAAAGTAGTTTAAAAGGTCTTTGCAGTAGAAGCTAGACATGTCTGTTAATAGCTCCTAGATTACGATGATAGTTTTGACACATTTCAGGAAGAATGTGGGAGAAGGTCTGTCAACACTTGAACTAAAAATGTGGAACTCTTAAAACATGCAGTTTTAGCTAGTTTATTTTGTTGAGCATTTACAACAACTGTTGAAGAGGTAAAAAGCTTCTTAGAGAATACAAATCAGAGTAATTCAAACAAAAAAGTGAAAATGAAAATAGGTTCCAGAAGCTGTGCAAGATGCCTGTGATTCACACCACTGCCATTTTATTTATATGGAAGTTTAAAAAATCATTATGTTTAGCTTGACTCATATACAGGGGGGATGAAATGGATTCTGGGGGGGGGGCATTCGAGATCATATTAGAGCAGCAGGTCAATTGAGATGCAATAACCATAACCACTTAATGATTCTGATGCATTAAAATAGTCAGAGTACAAATGACATAATGAAATAACTGAGATACAGTGGCAACCATGAATAAAAATGTTAGTTTTCCATCTCCCTCCAAGGAAAACAACACTGAGAAAGACAAAACTTCCAATCGTCCAGAAGAATGCCATCTGTTCCTGAAGACTTCCCTACAGATTGATTATACATCACCATTTTATATTATTTCCTCCTACTTTAACTATTAGTTGTTGAGCCTCATCGTCCTCTAATCTTGGCATAATGATGTCTTCCATAAATACTTCCATTTGCACTCTTTCTTGATTCCGACATTCCTTTGCTTTACTCATTCTCGATTCCGACATTCCTTTGCTTTATACTAAGATTCATAAAATTTCTGAAATGTCTGGAATACCGCTATTGGATTTCCAGTTATTTTCCTTGTCATAGGCTTCCTAACTTTGATGATAACCCTTTCTACCTTCTGTAAACTAATTCACTGTGCTATCATGCTCTGGAGTTATCAAAAAATAGTTGCTTATAATCTCATGCACAAAATTCAAACACTTCCTTATTTTCTTTTTAGCTATCTGCAGTTGCTCCTTTTCTTGTTCTGTGACATTTTCCTTATTCTCAAGTACGTTAACCTTTGTCAGCCCCTCTAAATAATTTGTTACTTATTAATCATTTCTTTTTCTCTCTCTTTTATTTCTGCCCTATTTTAAACTCCATTTTCATTTTATCCTACTCACTAGTTATTCCTACTGAAGATATAGCTGTCTTCTCTAAAAATTTTCAGATAATTTCCACTACTCATTCCTTAAATTCCTTTCTATTTAACAGGTAGGCGGGAAAGTGCCAGTGTCTCATTTTTACTTCATTACCCTGCATTTCTATCTTAGTTTAATTTGTGCATGATCTGAAATAATTATTGGATGTTTGTTGATTCTTTCAATTAAATGCACATGTCCTGTAAAATATTCCTACCCAGTTTTGCCCAGTTATTGTATGTTGAGGAATAATATGCAAATTATGTCTGAATTCTTACTACTGACTTCACATCTTCCATAGCAAATATTTTATATTTTTAGAATTTTTTTCAGACGTCTACCCTCTCTTGTTATTTTTTCCCTTCTAGGTCCTCCTGATACATCTTCACAATTGCAAATCAAGTTCCAGTCCCTGCCTATAAGTAACATTTCCTGCTGAAAGATGATTATTTCTTCCAACATTTTCTTAAGCGCCATAACAGTTTTTGATGGAGTACAAATACATGCCAGTGTAATCCTCCTTTCTTTCCATTAAGCCCCTTAATTCTGCAAATCTACCATTATTGTTTTTATACCTCTTCTATCACTATTTGTTCCCATCTAGCTATCAGTATTATTCTCTCCTTTTCCTTTGTCCCTGATATTCTGCCGAATATCCATCCTGAAATACGTTTTTTGTCAAATTCACATTCTCATGTCTTTCCAATGTGTCTCCTACATCATTGCTATTTTCACTCTGCATTGCTTAATATAATTAAATACTCTTTCCTTTCTGTCTGTATTTGTAAGGCCATTTACATTCCAAGATACTATGGGTAGAAAGTTGTTTTTTCCACCTACTATACATGACAGTTTTCTTTTTACATGCACATGTCTTGAACCACCATAATCTGTTCTCTTTTACCTTTTCTGCAATTGAAGCTTCTTTGGTTTCTGCTCCTATGTTTTCATTTCATTGTTTACCTCAGTGTGGATTGTATCAGCCATCTCAGGCCTTTACTGCTCAGATTTCTGTACCATACAGTAGTACTGGTCATATCATTGTTTTGCACACCTTACTTTTCAGCTTGTTTGTATTCTTCTCTCATACACTACCCCTGACACTCTGTGCCAGTTGGATGCAGCCTCTCTGATTCTAGTTTTAATCACCTCATTCAGATTTCCCTTCTCCTCAACCACCTCTCACAAATAATTGAAGCTGGTAACCACTTCCACGATTTTCCCTTCTATCTCAGTTCTCAGCTTCTTTTGATCTCCTCCATTTGCATTAATTACAGCTGTCTTATTTGTACTCAGTTTCATCCCATTTAGCTTTAGATTGGCATTTTGTTTCTCAGTCCTTTTGCTGAGGTTCCTGCCTGTAATATCACACCATCTGCATACAGCAACTTTGTTGATTTGTCCCCTCCGACCTGTTTGCTAATGTTGTCCATCACCAATATGAACAGCAGTGATCTCAAACCTGAAACCTGATGCACACACACTCCCTCTCTCACTGGGAACCCTTCTGTGAGACTGAACAGTGTTTGTACATGAGTCATTGGGTCCCTATACATAGCCTGCACTAATTTTACCATTGTTTCTGCTACTTTAAATCACTGCAGGACTGTCCAAGTCAGCTTTCCTGGGGACTTGTCATATGCTTTCTCGAAGTCTCGGAATGTCTGGTTGGACTCTTTCCTCATCTATAGCTTCTTCTCAACTGTCTCACTGCAAACATTGGGTCAGTTATGCTGCATCCTGATCTGAATCTGAACTGCTCATCTCACATCTTACTTTCTACTTCTCTGCATATTTATTTATCAGTCATCCTCTAAAGAGCTTTCATGCAGTGTGATAGGAGTGTGATACCTCTGTACCTCAATACTGCCCACTAGTGTGCTTATTCTCCAGTCATCTTGGATACACCTTTCTGTTCACACTGCTATGTGTATCCTCAGGAGCCATTGACCTCCTCGATCATCCAACACCATTACTACATCTACTGTGACCTCATCTGAGGATACTTTCCCTAACTTCATTTTCCTTAGTGCTACTGTTTCTTCCTCTGTGTTGGGCTCCTCCTCTTTCATTGCAAGTGATGTGTGGGGCAGTACAGTTTCTCTGGGGTTTTCTTCACTCAGATGCTTCTGAAAGAGCTCCTTCCATCTGCATTTAATGTCATGTGGACCTTGTTCTTTGCTTTTACAACTCCTCTGTTAGTATCTTTATCATCTAACTGATATTCTTTTCTAGCCTGATCTGTATTTTCTATCTCCCACTTTTTCCTGCAGTCTTCCTTCTTTTTGATGACTTCCTGGACTTATGCATTTTAAAAGCAGCTTTCCTTATGTCCGCTATTTCCATATCTGGCTTGGCTGCATATCTCCTCTTTGCTCTTTCAATTAACAAATCTTGTTGTGGAAGACCAGTCCAGTTGCTGTTTTCAGGAGCTGCCATTCTTCTTCAACTCCATCTATTTCCTCCTCTTCTTGAGATGCGAGAGCCCTGAATAATTCCTTCAGCTGGTGTGCTTTCTCTCCAGTCAACTTCCAGGTCTTCAGCCTGGTGTATGTTGACCTAACAGTCTATTCTGATCACTGCTTGCAGCTAATTGTGGCAACCATTGGTTTATGCTGTGAGCTGACTGTTTCAATGGAGATGACACTGCAGTCACTGATTCTATCCCAGTGCCCTTTTATTATTACAAGGAGGTTATCCGAGTTGCATGTTGAACGTACATGTATATGATCTTGTGACTGCGTCTCTTTCTGAACCATGATCACCATCAAGCCATTTGCCAGACAGATGTCCAGAATGACATCACCTTTATTCCTGTTGCCCCTCCCATGTGGTCCCAGGCAGTCTTGATATCCTGTTCTGTCTTTCTAGATGGGTGCATTCAGTTCACCAATTATCAACACCAATTCACACTGTCCTGCTTTATCTGATAGGTCCTGCATCTGCTCCCTGAATGCATTCTTTTTCTTCACTATTAAAAACCTGCTGTGGAGCATAGGCTAAGATTATGAATAATGCTATAAACCTGTTACTAATTCTGATGACACCCCCCTCACTGTCTTCTGAGGACTCTCCCTCACCACAGTTCCCAGACCATTTTTAGCCTGCCCTCCTCCTGAGTAAGAGACTCTAGATCCCAAGCCAAGTGGCTTCACTGCAATGGCCTTCAATCTTGTCTCCAGGATACATAGGATGTTCAGCATCCTCCTTACCATCATATTATTGACTTCCAATCTGCATCCTCTCAGTGATCCCACACTGAGTGGAACAATTCTTAGTTCATGTTTTGCAGGTTGATTGGTTTTACATCCAGCTTCCACTCATAGCCCCTTGCGTAGGTCAAAGTAGGCTGTGTCTTCAACCTACTTGGTTGAATTTGAGATGGAAACACTCAGCATGTTTTTTAATTAGTTTTTGTGGGGGAGGACGTGGGAAGAACCCCACAGAAACATAGGCTGAACATGTGAACTCCATATAGGCACTGGCTGGAGATCAAGATCAAACCTTATACTTTGTACATGGTAGGCAAAGGCCTTAACCATTATGCCAAATGCCAATTGGTCTGTCTGAGAAACTTTTCTTATTTTCTCCTTAGCCTGTTCTGCATAAGAAATGTCTTTACTCAACCAGGAAAAAAAAATACATTGAAGACAGCTAGATACAGAAGCTTGAATCTCACACTTGCCTCTCGACATTTTCTGATAGCCGGGATAAATTTGCTTCTTTTCTGTCTGGTGTACAGCAAATAATCATTTACTAGAAATGCTCTGGTGTTTCTTGTTTTTAATACTTTTCCCCTCTGCCACAGTTTTCTCAGGAACAACTCTTTCTGTTGGTATGATTACATATTTACTCAAGCACAAGTCTTAGCTGCTTTCTTATGGCCAGGTTTGGAGCATACACTCAATGTGCCCTTTCAATTAACAAATGCTGCTGTGATACACCAGTCCTGTTGCTTATTTGTACTTTCATAAAATTAATACATTCTGCTCCTTCCATTTTCTCTGGTACAGCATATTTCTGATGTCCTTTGCATACTCTGCCTTCTATCTCTACCATCTTTTGAAACAACTCTTCTTAATTGCCCTTCATATTCAGCCAAAATTTTCTTAATTTTATCTTCTGATTTCTGCAGTGTTATCAGTTCATCTAAATGGCTAATTAAAGCTTCTTCTATTTTTTTCCAGCCTTTTGCTAGCAGACTTGATATTGTCCTTCAGTTTTGCATTTATTTTAGTCACCTCTGAGTGCATCTGATTTATTTTTTCCTCTAAATTACTGAAAGCTGTGTCTTGAACCAAAACTGAAGCTTGAACTGCTTTTTGCTGAACAATTGCAGGATCCTTCCTCAATAGTATGTTCACCTTTTCTGGTTGACTTTCTTTCAAGTTCTGTGAATTTCTTTTTTACTGACATCTGGGCAGTATATCTACAAGCCAGTAGCTGAAGTTTAACCAAATATCAGTTTCAATGGCACTCCTTTTTCTCAGTTTCTGTTTTCACACTGGGATAGCAGAAATTAAATGGTTGATCAGTATGCAGTCCTCTTGGCAGTCCGTATCCTTAAATTCATAACCCAAGGCTTCTTCATTTTCAGACAGTTGAGTATGGTTTGATGTTACCATAACATCCATATAGCACCAACAAGCAAAAGAATTAAAGAAACTGCAGTTGTAGTCAAATTTTCATCTTCAATGTTTCGAACACAATACTACCCCTCATAAGGTGGAACAAATGAGCAAAATGAGAACCATTTACCAACAACTAGGGAGGGGGTGCATATCATGGTTAAAATGCTGCTTTATACTTTTGCCACATATCTACCACTTCCACCATTAGAGAGTCTTGGACATACAACTCAAGTTACAGATTTCCAGGGCTTCAGATGTGCAATCCAAGAAATACCACTCCCCCCCACCAAAAAAAAAAAGAACTCACCTACAGCCAGAATAGAGCAGTACAGGTAAGATCAGGCTTGCAACATCATGAATTCCATACCACCCATAATACAGGAAAGCAAAGTAATAAAACAAAAAACTACAGCCATTGTTAACCTTCCATCTTTCAAAATGTGAAGTACATAATATTGATCAGATAGGTAAAACATGATGCATTTAATAATAACTAGAAAGGAAGCTCACACCATAGTTAGACTGTGAGCTTTATATTTATAAAAGGTTCTTTGATACTCATAGTTTCTCTTTGCTTGCCAGGACATCCACATGGGTATAACATTTTCATTTTACAGTATTTATAAAAGAAAAAGTTAAACAGCAGATGAAATATATTATTTTCCCACACACCCAGCTTTTCAAACATCAGAGGTTTGAGAGTAAGTTGGGCGGTACAGTGGTGCAGAAGATAGCATTGTCACCTCACAGCAAGAGGCCCTCCAGTTCAATTCTTGGCTGGGGTGCCTTCTGTGTGGAGTCTGCATGTCCACCCTGTGTTCATGTGGGTTTCCTCTGGGTGCTCCAGTTTCCTCCCACATTCCCAAGATATGCTGCAGGTAGATTAGACATTCTAAATTGGTCCTAGGTGTCAATGTGTGTGTGTGCACCTTCTGAGAATGGTTGGGAGATGGGCTGACAACTCAGCACCATAAAACTCTACTGCCACTCATTCATGCGGACCAGTGATCTGCTATGGTGACTCAGATGAAAGGAGAAGAAGAGGAAGTTTGTGAGTAAGTTGCAAAGTTCCAACACCTCCAACACAAAAAAAAGCAAATTATTCTCATATTCTCTCATAACATCTCTAGCTACAAATTTGCAGAGACAAACAATGTTAGCCTTTCTCCTAATCTAAATTATTATTATTTCATTCAACCCACTACATTGCTAATACTTAGATCATTGACACACATGCTTGCAAACATGCATATTAGTTGCAGCCACTTGTATGACTGAGATCTTTGCTTGGGATCAACCGAATGCATAAATTCATAAATAATGGCTTCTGTTCTGTCAATTTCATAGCTCATGAATCAATCAAGAACAGCTTTTAAATATTGTATACACTTAGTTGATAGAATAACAAGCTTTGCATTGTCAGTATTTCTTTGAAGGATGCAAAATCTGAAAATCTCATGCCTTTCATTCCTTAATAACCACAGTCTGCCAGAAGCTACAAATTTTACAAAATACCTCTCAATTTATTTGTTCAAGAATTCTGGGCAAAGCCAAAAGTAATGGGAGACAAGAGGCAACACAATTTAAATTTTATTTCTGCATTTATTAACCAGTTAAACTCAATGGACAAAGTATTCCTTTCAGCGGTGACTAGGAAGCACTGTCTGGTTAAATGACTTGCTCAGAGTCAGTAAATGGAGGTGAAAAAATTCAAATCCTGTATCTTTGACGAGAAGAAGCAGTTTTAACACAAGTGCAGACAACTCCAAATTGCTTAAAATGTTAAAAGAACAAGAAGTGTTGCATGGATGTGCATTCTCTGAAATAATAAAAACTATGGAACTGTAATGACTGACATTATTGACTGGCAGTAATCCTCAGTGACATGAGAAAAACTGTAATGTTCTTCAAAATCAGACATAACAGGCAGACATTCTGATTTATTTAATGTTAACAGAACAATAGATTTTGCATTGGCATACATTTTCTGAACATTTGAATAACAAAAGCTTTGAAACTCTAAGTCTCATTGCTAACTGACTATAAATCTTAGTTTTAATCTTCAGTGATTTATCAGAAAAATTAAGACATGAGTGAAGATCTGGCAGTTAATGCTGAGGTTTAATGCTATAAGCTGCTCTTTGTAGTAACGGGTACAGAGTTTTATTCCTTCTACCTTAATTTGCCCACTGTGTGACTTTGAACAAGTCACTTAACCAGACATTGTTCCTGGGTCAAACCATTACCTGGTTTAAATGATAGATAAACATAAAGCTATGGTACAACTATGAGGGTAAATACTCATGTAGTTTCTGAACAGTAAGAACTGATCCAGATTCTGGTCAAATATGGCCCTTGTCAGAGTAATGGGCCAGCCCCCCCCCCCCCAAGCCATAGCAATATCCCATTACTTGATGCGTCCCCACATTTACCACAAAACACTGCTGAAACCTATCCGTGTGCATATTATTTTCATTCATTTTGCAGTAATAGAGATTTGGATTTAATTTAATACTTTTTATTAAAAATTTTACAGCAAAAACACTAGTGGCCATTTGATGAACAAAAGACTTTTACACTGAAAGCAGAAAGCATGAGCATCAGTTTCTTCTCTTGAAACTCATATTTATTGAAAATACATCTGGTAATTCATGAAATTACAACAGATGTGCAGGGATTCCTAGTCAAATAACATATAGTGAAGCAGTCATAGTTAAAATATTAACATTAGACTCATAGACTTCATTCTGTGTAGTTTATTTGTAGCCAACTAAGCACACTGTCAACAGTCAACAAAACAAGGAAACCAAGAATTGTACCTTAAGAACATGCCTCATATGATGAAGCCCCTGCAGTTTCCATACAATGAGAACTCTCAAATACTAATTACTGATTTACTAAATGGGAAAAAATAATAGAGGGCTGGCAGTTGGTCTAGAGGATTAAGGCTCCAAACTCTTGACGTGCTGCCTTCTGTGGTTAAGTGCACAGGGTTTGATTTTGTTCTATCTCTGTTTATGAAGTCACTTTATATGGTACATGGAAGTGTGGCAATTGTGTGTATTGTGCATACATAGATGAATCAAGGTTTTATAAACATCCTGAGACAGGGCACCGATGGCATTTAAGGACTGGTGCAAAATGTAATACATCAAATGTGATCTATGTAGCCCATTGCAGGTTATGGTTCCATTTCTATGTGGGCAGAACGAATCGTCGCCTCAAGGAGCGTATAGGGGACCATGTGTACTGTACAAGGAAGGGGTTGGATTACAGTACCCTAGCCAAACACACTATGTCAACTGGTGAGCAGTATACATTTTTGTTTCAAGTACTTCACTTCCAAAACATAAATCGTAGGTTGGGGGACCATGTGAACCAGACAGAATGTGTGGAGGTCCAGTGGATTCTTAGGCTAGGAGCTCATAGAGGACTGGATTTGAATAACTCTGTACCCCTTAAACCTGCCCTGAAGTCTAAGAAACTGAAATGAGAATCATTATTAGTTTTCAGTATATGGTGATTGTTTTTTTACATGTGAATTGTATCTTTAACTATTGATTAGTTGTCTATTAATGTGAGGGAGGGGATTTTTTCTTGTTATTCATTTGTTATTTTGATTGTGAAGCACGTATTTAAACTTTTTTTATCTGATGTGTTTTTGTCTGATGAAGCAATGTTGACCATTGCGAAAGCGCTCATAATTTTTCATTATTAAACTGGTGGATTTTACTGAGTTGTGCTTTTCTTACTTACTTGGGTTTGGATTTGATATCAGGGATTTATGAATAGGTTGCCCTGAACACAGACAGAGGGGTTACCTGGGGGCACTGACAGCACATTGTGGAGAGTAACTACTCTTCATACCTCTCAGCTGTACAGATTTTTGCAGAATGTCCAGATTTTTGCCTCAAATTTTTGGTCCGTTTTTCATAAAATTTTAGTTTTCTGGCAAATTAGTGGCACATCATTAAAGATTTAAGTCAGCAAATGACAGACCTTTAAGTTTCAGACTTCAGACCCTTCATAGATTTTGTGCTAATGCAAAACCTGTTATTCTATCATCTTTCTAGGTTTGTAAGAGCAGTATTTAAAAATTGTCCCTGTTTTTGGGCCTTTGTCCAACTTTTATTTATATCTTTGTCCATATTTCTTGCTGTAAGAGGTTGAGAGGTATTTTACTCTTATATCTGTCAAAGTACTTTGCAGAGTAGTGTAGAAACATATGGAATGTTTGAGAATGAGGGGTAGATAAGGAATCCATGGAGGTATTAAGGATGTCATGGGACAAATGGAACAGAGGTGAGAGGATGAGAAGAAAAGCAATCTAAATCAGCTTTTCATCTTCATGCTCATTAAGTAAACATGATGTATGGAAGAGCACCACTGTGGTTAATGACTTTAAATACACAATTATATATGCTGGATATATGTTTTAATTAGCAGTAAACTTTGTGCAGAAGAAAGATGGTGCTATACTGTCTTACATAAGCACCGTAGTTGTTTTTATGACCTGTCTAAATATACATGACTATATTACAACACAGAATATTTGTCACTGATAACAGTGGATTATGATTGCCATGGGGTGAATGACATTACTGTGAAATCTCTGAGTGGTGATGTAAATGAGATAACATGAAATATGAAGCTTGAGAAGTTCCCCTACCTGTTTAGCAATAAATGATCGCTGCACATTGTGCTCCCTAATGTCCACACCCAAGGATGTGGGATTCATGATGTTTCATACTATATGATCACCAGCTGCAGATGCCAGTACCAGATTACATTGTTTGTAAACATATGTACATCCTGCACAACACTGTTGCAGTATGTTGTTGTAAATCACAAATTTATGTAAGTATGCTGTTTAGATCACAAATATACTGAAAGAGTGCCTGGAATGGGGGCATAGATGGGATAAAGCCCTACCTGTGGCCCAAATGACCTGATTTCTATTAGTGGCTTGGGTGTTTGACAGTGTAGGTAGGGAAGATGGCCATTCCAGTGCTGGGAATGTGTGCGAACTTGGCTGAAACTTGTGGCTGGTCCATGGTGCTGAGCATTAGTTGGGGGAGGGCTGTGGATGAATCGCCATTGCACATCTTCTTCTGGGAGAGGGTTGGTGCTCTCCATGGCTGGGAACTTCAGAGTTAAAAAGTATCCATGGCAGAAGCACAACACTGTCACAGGGTACCTTGATCTGCTCATTGGCTTGAACATGTGTCATAGGTAGTCTTAGGGAGGCTAGTCAGGCTTACTAGACCCAGTAACCAAGGAGAAGTCCATGGGAACAGCTGATGGTGAGCTGTTAGGAGCCAAAATATCTCACTAAAAAAAAAAAAAAAAAAAAAAATATATATATATATATATATCAGCTGTTGTGCACATGAATACCCAGTCATGCAGAATAATTTGCTTGGTCTTGAACTGATGACATTTAAACTGAGCACAGATCTGTGACTGTGTAATTTCTAAACAATTAACCAAATAAAGAAATGCCAGATAGTAGTAGAGCTTAAATTATTTTGTTGGCGATAAGCAAAAATGAACCCTATTTGCCATTTTTTCTGTCTTCTGCATGGGGAGTTCCAAGATGTTCTGCCACTCTCCCCACTACATGAGCTGTGGTTTCTCCAGTGTCAAGTGAAACTGCACCACTTTCTTTCCCCCTGGATGTATGCACCCCACCTCCTGGAAGAGAGAAGCAGGCCTATGTCCTTTTGTTTCTCACTCTCCTTCCCTGGTTCTGGCAGTGCTAGGGCAGCTAACTGACCTCCATTCTGCTGGCTTACAGTCATAGCTGCATCCATCTGCACCATGGAGCTAGTCTAGAAAAACTGTTTTGATGTTTAGGGCAATTACCTTTCTCTGCATTTGTTATTGAGCAGCTATCTCATTGCTCAGTACTGAATGTGCCCCACTACAGTCCTCATGTCTGAACAGAAACTGCAATTTCTACTAGACTGAGGACATCACTAGTAAAGCCTTCTCCTGGTATGTTGTATTGAGCATGCACTCCATGGCAACACAATCTTTGTTGTTTTTTATTGTCCATTTTGTAATGTGTATGTGTACATGTATATGTGCCTGCAGAAGCTGTACTGACAGCTTCTTTATCACAATTGCTTGCTGTTTTAGTGTACAGTATGGGATCCTAATTTAAACTGTTGTGGTAAGAAAGAAATTTGAGAAAAATGAAAAAGTATTATCTTCCATTTTGTGTAGGATACATGATATTGTCTTTCAGCTTGTGGATACAGACTGCATATTTTCTTAGGCTGAGCTTCATTCATCACTGCTTGAGTTTTGCCAGGAACTGAAGTGAAGCATAACCCAATGTCAGTGCTCTTGGGAGAGCTGCTGTATGAAAGCAGCTACTGAAATTTAATTTTAAGAAATTGTCATGAATAAAATATAAATATATTCACTTATTACAGTTTGTAGTACTGGAAGTATAACATGTAACGAGTGTATACATGTATGTTGATGTTTGTTTTTTGTTACATGTTATATCGAATGACTTTGCATTAACAGTATTAAGGAAGGATGACTGTCTTATTTTCCATTCCAGAAACAGTAATACGTTTGTAGTAGACTTGTTTCTCATTACTCTAGAGAAACTGGAGAGGACATCCTTTATCAGTTACAGTGAAATGTTTAATTATTCTTTGTTTATGTTAAGAATTATATCTAAAATCAGCAATGCTTTTGTTCATGCATATGGGAAAATACTAGCTACACCTATTGCAATCCTTTTTCTTTGTAAGTCTTTATAAATAAATACTATTGTATATTGTTGCCTCGGTGCCCAGGTTGTGGCTGAAATAGGTCCCTGGAATAGTCTGGCTACTCAGTTATCAAGGTGAAACAAATAAGACTGTCTACCTGAAATGTGTTATCCTGAACTTGGATGAATGTGCTTTTATTCTTATTTCTTTAATCATGAGTTGTCAAAAGCATAAAGGCTTACTATATGGGACTGGTGTATAATGCAGTGGGATTTTTTTATTCTCCACCACACTGCACATTCATAGGTAATAAGGCTTTGGAGTACATAACCTTCCACAGAGGGTGCAGGAGTACTTTCCTCTTTGCAAAAGTATATATTTTTTGTTTTTATCATATTTTTGAGTTACATTTTATAATCTAGGTTCAGGAAAATCAATTATATGCAAAACAAAGTTAAGTATAAGAAGTAAATGGAGGAAAGGATAGATGGGAAAACTGGGAAAAAATCAATCTGCTTAATAAGGGATTGTCTGGCAATTAGTGTAGCAGATTAATACTCTGAGCTGATAACAAGCTCCTTCCTATAGTCATGGATACAAGGTTTGCCTCATCTCACCTGACAGTGCTCCCGGGTCACACTGAAAAGGGGCACTTTGTCTAATTGACTTACCTGGTTAACAAATAGATGACTAATTAATAAGTAGATAAACTAGAGTAGCTAATTAAAAAAACAAGCTTGGCTTATCTAAAGTTGTAGTACATGACCTGAACTTGTAGCTCCTTCACGTCTACATTGGAATTTTTGCCTGTTTCCCTGCTTTAGATGTCTGTCTAGAATTCCTTATTGCCAACCTCTGAACATATATTCTAATTGTACTGCTTTTCTCTGGCCTCTGCTGAAAAGGGGTATGCCAGTCATCCCATTCAGACTTTTCCTGGTAATTAAATACAAACTAAAAGAGAAGATATGTTATGAGCACACTGCATTTTGAAGGGTAAGTGGAAGTATGTACTGAAGAGGGAAAATGGGGAAGCTGGTGAGAGAGATGTTGTTTCTTCAAGTGGGAAAATTCAGGTGAGACTTAAAATACTATTTTGTGGAGACTTTGCTTTCAGCCTGGCAGTTTATTCATGCCTTAGCCTTCACCTAGGTGATGAAAGATAACGCCCACCACCAAAGGAATTCCTCCCTCACTGGATAGGTGGATAGACATGTCCATCCTACCCTTCTAGCAGCTCAGATGCCTGTTTAGTGTGTTTTCAAAGGGCATGCTGAAGTGAGGTGCTCAAGACTCCTTGGTGAATTTGGCAGAAAACTGAAGTAGGGGGAAGAAGAGAGGCATCTGTTCAGGAACCAGCTGCAAAATATGAGCTAAGTTAATAGCTGGATTCCTTCTATCTATGACTTAATATGTTTATCTGTATATATGCTGTTTTGTCTTTATTATACACTTTTAAACTGGCATACCTATGCTACAGTTTCTTGCACTTAATGGCCTTAACTGCCAGAAGTGTTCAGTGTTACATTTTAATAATTCAGTATATACTTTTGCTCAGCTGTCTTTAAAAAGTTTGAAATTTTTCTTAGAATGACATAATTTTTTTTAATTTTACCCAAAATGTGTTTCATGTTGACAATATAATTTCTGTATTTCAAGTGGCATACATGCACTCATTTAAATGAGACTTACCACATTCCTTATAATGCATGTAATATATTAAAATGAAAAGAGACCAAAACACTACAGTTTTAAGAGAATGGTCATGGGGGGGAGGCACAGACAACTTTTTTTTTCAGTTTGACTGATGCTATCTGATGTGGCATCATGTTTCTGTCCTAAGTCCCTGTCTGCTCACTGTGTGTGATTCTTATGGTAGTCTCCTATATTTATAACTACCAGACTGTAAGTTTGGTTCCTCCTGTAAGGTCAGTATGGTACATTGGAGCAGTATAAATGATGAAATCCCACTGCTGCAGATGACAGGGAGACTTGTTTGTTGTAGTGACTCTAACCCATAGTCTTGCATGGTGATGTCCATGGAGGCTGGCAATGAGGCACAGTCCAGAAATTGTGTTCCACCTTGTGCCTTGCACAAACATGACTCTGGCCAGTCGCTCTGCTTTCAGCCTGGTAATTTCTTCATGTCTTAGCCACCATCAGGGTGATTAAAGACCATGCCTACCACCTACAGAATTCCTCCCTCACAAGCTAGATATGACCATCATTCCCTGCCCACCATCTCAGATGACCAAGATGCTACTTGAACCTGGGTTACCAGGGTCATATGCAGGGCTTTATCCCTCTATGCCATGACACTGGCCAGACAACCAGTATCTCTCAATGTGAGTATCGTAGAAAATGCAAACAGATATTCCTGAACTAATAGTTATGATAAGATGCTGCTCAACAACGCAAAGTACATTTCTTTTTATTTATGACTGTGTTACAGCAGTAAAACCAGGATGTTATTCCATTTGCCTGTGCCAGGTATCTTACAGGGATGCTACTTGATTTTACTTTATAAATTCTCTAAACTGTGCTTCAGTTATCCTTTTGTCCTAACATGCCATGTTCCGGAAAGGAACATAACATTCTATATTTCTGCAAATTTCCAAGTATAAGAATGGGAGACCTTCTGAAGCACTTAACAGCTAAGGATGTTAATTAGCACAAACACTATCCTTTGTCAGCAAAAGCTTCCATCTGCTGCAGCTGATGAGTACAGAAATTAGTCTGAATTCAAAACATCACATGCACACAACTTTCTTCTGTTAAATTCTCTTTGTGATGTACACATTGTGTATAATTTGCAGCAACATCTCTTTCGAACAGTAGTGAAAAGAAATAATTTGAATTCTTGTTGCTTTTTCATTTCCTCAGATGGACTGAAATACAATGTGGGAGATCAAAAACAGAAAAAAACCCCCAGAAAAACCACAGCACCATTTCACATTAATTTTCATATATACTGCAGCAGTGTCATTTGCTTATAAACATTGTTGTAATTCTTTTCTTTCAGCCACATACGCTTGTTAAAATTGTCATTAGCTACCTTGGCAAAACCTTATATAAAAATCAATACATATTGAAAAAAAAACACTTACTACATTTATGACATTAGTATTATTTATTTTATTACAGTTTGTTGATCTGGTTAGTCTCAATAGGCCAGCAGACTCTAAAAACAATGTTCGAAAGTGATCACTTTCCAATATTTTAAAGTAAAATTTTCACTTCTTCCAGTAGATATTTTTGGAGGTAGCACTCCAGTTAACTTTCCATCTCCTCATAACAATATTGTCTGGAATTTGACTGCATTACTTGTGGAAAAATATTTTTACTCCAAGTTTCCTTTTGGTTAAAGGAGTTTACTTGATTCTGTTCAAAGACACCCCATGCATGTCTTCTCGAGTATTACAAAAGCAGCATACAAAGGTGGTGTGGAATTTTTGAACACCCCCCCTGTTACTGGAAAGATGTCCAACCAATCAAATCATAGAAGCATGCCATACAGACCTTCTTAAAATATGCTATTCAACAGCTAGTCCCTTTCAAGAATATCAGCCTCTGTCTGTATACTGGACACAGGCTGGAGCAACTTTATACCCTTCCCTGTTATTCTAATTACAGAATGTGATTTGCCCTTTTAGCGATTCATACACCTGCTCATTTCATGGAGCTTCTGGTTCTACAGTGCTATCACTTATGTCTGAAGTCCCTAATGCTTCTTCTCAGGTCTTCTCTTGGTGCTGGGGCTCTCCACCCCTCCCCATCCTTTCAATAGAGACCAGTGTTTGTTGGTGGCTTCCTTCCCTTCTATTAGCAACCATTGCCCACTGCTGCCCTGTCCACCACCAAACCTCCTAGTGGCTGGTATAATCAAAGTCTTCAGCATTTCTGAACAGCAGTGTAAATAATGGCCATCCTTGAGCTCTCCAGTCTGTCTATCAGCAATCTAAGTTCTTGACTCTGCCTTCTGGCCACAGTGAGTGATTACAGTCCCTGACCTTGTTAATGTGCACACACATGCACAGTGATGGGACTATCAGGTTACCTTCTGCACCTTTCCCAACAGTAGGAAGTCTCTGGCCAGCCTTATGCTTTAAATTCTGTATGCCAGGGTGACCTGCATAACCCACATACCTAGACCTGAACCGCATAATACACTATGTCCTAATCCAGGTGTGCCAAGCCAGCTGCACACTTACCAAATTAGACCTGAACCACATACTACACTATGTCCTAACCCAGGTGTGCCAATCCAGCTGCACACTTACCAACCTCTTCTAATGAGGTACATATTAATTCTATTTAAGGACCTTAATTCATTGGCATGATGTACGATGGCCCTTCAGTGTACCATCATGGATAAACTAACTTACTGTATCCTGTTTTTAATTCAGATTTCTGAATATTTAACATGTTAACTTGCATGAGGCTGCCACACTAAGGAACCATAGTTGGAAGTATTGACATTCAGATTCTAGAATCCCATCTACTGTACTTATTCTCTCTCTGCTGGTCCTTTACTAATTTGGCTATTCTCTACATCCTTTGTGTACTTTTGCCATCCAATAAATTATTGCATAGTGCCTTTTTCAGCATCTGTTTTTGATTATTGCCAGACCATTTTCTCTTTGAAGACAAAGTAATTGATTATCTTCTCTTTATGGTCATTTAAACTGGACATAGTCCTTTTATTGTTGTGGTAGCACTGATGTGTACAATGTTGGCTGCTACAGTGACAGCCAATGCAGTTGAGAGTACTAGCTGAGATTCACCCAACAACAGATTTGTATCTTTTTAATTTCTAGTACACCTACTACTAAATATTATTTTTCAGTCTTGTCTTAGTAATAATGCTTGTTGTTCCTCAAGGACTTTTCTGCTAGTAAAGTGTGTATAGTGCAGCACCATTAACTGCTATCTTGGGGATTAGCTTTTCTATGCTGTCATGAAATCATGGATTTTTTAATACCTAAGAGGTAATGGAAGTGTAGGGGAGCTTGTTCCTTTTCCGAACCACTGCTTTCAGTAAGCACAGCTCCATTTAAGACTATCCTTGATCAGTTGTGTTTGAGGTATTGCTCACTCATTGATTGTGGAAACGTTTTATTTCACTATCTTGGCTTTGTTTTTCTTTTTCTTTTTTATTTGTCTTTTTCATTTCCTAACTGCAGGACACAGATCATACTGTAAAAATGTGTGTCTTAAACATATCACACATTTAAATTTGACAGCACATTTTTATTTTGTTGTTCAATCAGACTCAAAACCAACATACCATAGTCATTCCTAGTCATCTTCATACTTTATTACAGTCTGCTCTAAAATCAACATATCAGTGTTTGACTGTGTAAAGTTCAGAGTACAGCTACATGAAATTATGTAACTTTGACAGCAGAGAAATGTATATCATAACAATGAGTCTATCAAATTCATGAGGATTACCAAGTTCCACTATAAAAGAACAAATTGATGGAAAATCCCACAAATGTAAATTGCCTAATGATAAACAGTCAAACCCCACCTTCCTAAAACAAAATCAGAGATGATGATGTATTCTGGGGGGCAGGCTCCCTTTGACCCTGATGCTGCGCACTTCACTTCTCATGCATTCTCTGCTTAACTATATTAACTTTATAGTCACTCGACATTGGGGACGGAGAAACAGCCTGATAGGGTAAGTACAGTATATGCATTAACTGTGATCTTTCAGTTTAATTATGCTTACCAAAAACATAGGCTGGGTTATGAAAAAAATTGAGGAAATGGGATTGAGGAGTAATTAATTAATAAATTAGATGTCGGCCATATGTGGGAAACCTGATTACTAGGCCTGAAGGTGGAGATGGGGATATGAGACAAATGAAAATAATAATTACAAGTTTGAGTACTTCATATGTACAGAAAATGGAATAAGGTTAACAGTAATGTATGTAAAGGAACACGTTTCTCATAAGGTTAACAGTAATGTATGCAAAGGAACACGTTTCTCATAAGGTTAACAGTAATGTATGTAAAGGAACACGTTTCTCATAAGGTTAACAGTAATGTATGTAAAGGAACACGTTTCTCATAAGGTTAACAGTAATGTATGTAAAGGAACACGATTCTCATAAGGTTAACAGTAATGTATGTAAAGGAACACGTTTCTCATAAGGTTAACAGTAATGTATGTAAAGGAACACGATTCTCATAAGGTTAACAGTAATGTATGCAAAGGAACACGTTTCTCATAAGGTTAACAGTAATGTATGTAAAGGAACACGTTTCTCATAAGGTTAACAGTAATGTATGTAAAGGAACACGTTTCTCATAAGGTTAACAGTAATGTATGTAAAGGAACACGATTCTCATAAGGTTAACAGTAATGTATGCAAAGGAACACGTTTCTCATAAGGTTAACAGTAATGTATGTAAAGGAACACGTTTCTCATAAGGTTAACAGTAATGTATGTAAAGGAACACGTTTCTCATAAAGTTAACAGTAATGTATGTAAAGGAACACGTTTCTCATAAGGTTAACAGTAATGTATGTAAAGGAACACGTTTCTCATAAGGTTAACAGTAATGTATGTAAAGGAACACGTTTCTCATAAGGTTAACAGTAATGTATGCAAAGGAACACGTTTCTCATAAGGTTAACAGTAATGTATGTAAAGGAACACGTTTCTCATAAGGTTAACAGTAATGTATGTAAAGGAACACGTTCTCATAAGGTTAACAGTAATGTATGCAAAGGAACACGTTTCTCATAAGGTTAACAGTAATGTATGTAAAGGAACACGTTTCTCATAAGGTTAACAGTAATGTATGCAAAGGAACACGTTTCTCATAAGGTTAACAGTAATGTATGTAAAGGAACACGTTTCTCATAAGGTTAACAGTAATGTATGTAAAGGAACAAGTTTCTCTCCCCCCTCCCTATTTATATATATATATATATATATATATATATATATATATATATATATATATATATACATATATATATATATATATATATATATATATATATATATATATATATATATATATATATATATATATATATCTATATATAAACATCCAAAGTAAAGTACCATGACCGCCACAGCTAAAACAAGGAGGCTTTATTAAGGTCATGGTACTTTACTTTGGATGTTTATTTTGATATACTTTTGGGTAACTGACATTGGCGACCTTTATTTTAGTTTTGCTGTGGTTTTTATATATATATATATGTGTGTGTGTGTGTGTGTGTGTGTGTGTGTGTGTGTGTGTCTCTGTCAATGCAAATGACCTGGAACAATTAGGCAGCGTACCCACAAGGGGAAATAACATCTTAGATCTTGTCCTTACTAATATGAAAGCATCTTGCACTATCCCTTCTGTAACTTCATCACTTGTTAGGTCTGACGATAAATCAGTGTCCTTCAAAAGAAAAGTGAAAATGGAGATCCCTTCTACCCAAGGTACCTTTAGAAATTTCTTTATGACAAACTTCATACTCCTAAGTGATGAAGTTTCAAATGCCCACTAAACCTATTTACCTCCACTGAATACACAGACATGTAAACCACACCACACTACATGTAAACAGCTGCATAGGTGCCGCTGTACCCCACAGGAACAAGTGCAGGGCAAATCCTAGAAACAAACCCCCATGATGGAACCATAATATCAACAAGCTTTATAACAAAATGAAAATAATTTTGACTAAAAGTAAGAAGAGTAATTCCCAGAATGTTAGAACCCTTGTCACTGAAATAAACAATGATCCCAGTAACTTAACAAAATCCACCAAAGCTAAATTTGAGGCTTACATAAGCTACCTAAACCAATGACAATCACAAGGCATTTTTAGTTAGGATTGTAATCTCAAAAACACAATGCAGTAGTGGGCTGAGCTGATTATGAGCAAAGTTACTTGTTCTGAGGCTAAAGATATAGCAAATCTATGGGGCAATAAATTTAGCTCTAATTTTACTAATATACAATTCAAACCTTAGGATAAAGTAGCAGGATAAGTCATACTGGAGAACAAATAAATAATGTAGTTGTTGTCTTTTGGCTTTTCCTGGTTAGAGGTCGCCACAGCGGAACTCCGGTCCACTAATGATTGGCAGTAGATTTAGACGAATGTCGAGGTGCCAGCTTGATGTTCAACCTTCAACAAAGGCATGCCCATTTACGCATGTCTTTTGAATGCCCACTCAACCACGGGGAGGACATGCAGACTCCACACAGAAGGCACTCCCCGCACTCCAGCTGAAAATCGAACAGGAGAACCTCTTGCTGTGAGGCAACAATGCTACCGCTGCACCACTGCAGATGTTTTTATTCAGCTAAAGTATCAATGTACACATATATAAAAAGCAGTGTACAGTGATACAGAGTGCAGGATAAAATAATACTAGTGAAACATGAATGATGTAATAATGTCAGAGACACAAAACCCAAAACAGTTGCTATTTGCATGTATAAATTACACTATATGAAACCTTGTCTGACTGAGCAAAAAAATGAAAAATATAGAAATATAAGCAATCCAGCAATAGTCCTGTACTGCAGAAGTGGAAAATCCTGGAGACAGCAGGATTGGGGTAGAGATAGGATTCAGGAAAAGAGAGATCAGTAAAGGAGATTGTAAGAGAAAAATTAGCCAGGAGTATGGCAGGAGCAAGGCCAGTGGGAAGCTAGGTGGTCCTTTAGGAGTTGTTTGAACTCATGTTGGTTAGGATTTTTAGTAATGCGTTGGGGGAGAGTGTTGGCTATTTTGTAAGAATAGAGGGAGTCGCCATGATAGTTGTGGGAGTGGGTAACCAGTAACATAAGTTTATCAGAGGATCTGAGGGGCCTAAGAGTGATACTAGTTTGGACTAGATTGGCAAGAGCAGGGCAGTTGCTGGTGAACTATTTTGTGGTCATAGTAAGTTGATTGAGTGACAGCAGGTTAGGTAATTCAAGCCAGATGAGGTGGGAGAGAGCTGTGCAATGGTGGGTCCTGTGTGGATGGTTAGTGGCAAACTTGGCGATTTTGTTGTAGCAGGATTCTAGATTATTGAGGTGAGTCTTTCGCAGGTTTGTGAATATAAGGGAGCCATATAGGAGGGAGGAGTGATATAGCAGTGGTCAGCCTGGCACTTTGGGTAAGGAGTGGTTTGGCCCGGTAGAGGGTGCCAAGTTTGATATGGATTTTTTTGATTGTCAGATAAATATGGTTATTGAATTTTTGTCTGTCCTCAATTGTGACACCTAGGAGTTTAGTGTGGTTTGTGGGTTTGATCTTGGTACTGTTTGAGGAGAGGATTGTGAGAGGGGACTGGCATGCTTTGGATTGTTTTTTTCTGAAAATTATTAACTTAGTTTTGTTTGTGTTTAATATTAGCTGGTGTTCAGTAAGGTTTTTTTTATGTCACTGAAAGCAGTTTGCATTTTTAGTTGAAGTTCCTGGGGTGAGGGTGCTGAACAGATAAGTGTGGCATTGTCAGCATATTGGACAATCGAGGCTAGTTGAGTTGCTGAACTAAGGTTGTTAGTAAATACAATAAAGAGGAGAGGTTGAAGTATTGAACCTTGTGTACACCGACCTAGAAGGGGAGAAAGAGTATTATAGGTTCATAGGTAGGTACTAGGCTATCGGCCCAAAGGCCTACGTAAGCCTAGCCAACAAGGTTCCCTGGCTTACGCCACCCAAGAAAGTTATTTTCCTGTGCCACTGTTGAGCAGTGACACAGAAGTGACCCTCGGGGTGTATTTTCTATTTGCCATCCACTCATCAAGATTTTTCTTGAAGAGTGCTAATGAAGAACTTTGCTTGACATAGATGGGTAGCCTGTTTCAGAGTATGGAAAATATCTGGGATAGGAATCTATCCCTCCAGCATGTCCTGTTTATTGTGGTGACAAGGTTTAGGTCCCTAGAGCGTGTAGCTCAGAGGGATTGGGATTTCTTTAGGTGTAGCATGTCCAACAGCTCTGGGTTTGACACAGCTTTATATGTTAGGCAGAGATCACCTCAGAGTAGGCGATATGCTACGTAGTAAAGCTGGAGTTTTTTGAGACGGTCAGTGTAGGGCATTTGTTTGAGTCCAGTAATCCTCTTTGTGAGGTACTTCTGTGGCCTTTCCAGCTGCTGCCGATGTCTTATGAGGTGCATTCCAAAAGGGGCGTTGTACTCTATAATGGGTCTAATGAGTGTCGAGTAGAGGGGAACAATGACCTCTTTTTTCCTGGATGAGAACCCTTTTATGATGAGGTGTGCCACGTAGAAGGACTTCCTGACTACTGTGGCGATGTGACTATCAAAGGAGAGACTACTGTCCACCTGGGTCCCAAGGTCTCTTATCACACATTCAGTGTTAAGTAGATTGCTGCCTATGTGGTAGTTCATGGGTACAGAGTTTTACCAAAGGGGATGACACTGCACTTTTTGGCATTGAGCTTGAGGCCATGGCTCTGACACCAGGCATCTGTCTCAGAGAGGCCCTTCTGTAGGATGTTCACATCATTTGGGGTCTTGACTATGGCTCCTAGTTTGCAGTCATCTGCGAACTTCATTAGCCAGAGGCCTTCTGTGTTAGCCTGTACTTCAAAGAAGTAGATACCAAACAGGAGCGGTCCCAGGACGGAACCCTGTGGTGCTCCACTTGTCACTGGTTTGAGGTCAGATTTGGAGTCTGCAATTT
Source organism: Protopterus annectens (assembly GCF_019279795.1). NCBI lineage: Eukaryota > Metazoa > Chordata > Ceratodontiformes > Protopteridae > Protopterus > Protopterus annectens. The sequence goes on along the minus strand of NC_056739.1, from coordinate 1,018,865,625 downwards.
TTACAGTGTGGGTTCTGTCAGTGAGCCAGTTGGCAACCCATCTTGTCACGTAGGGATTTATGCCTAGTTTATTGAGTTTAGCTAAAATTCCAGAATGGGGGATGGTGTCGAAAGCCTTGGCGAGGTCAAGATAGGCTGTGTGAACCACCTTACCCTCATCTACGGCTTTGGTGACTGCCTCAAAGAAGTCGATCAGGTTCAGGAGGCATGATCTGCCTTTCACAAACCCGAACTGGGTGGGATCCAGAGTTTGGAGGTTACCAATGTCTTTGTTTATGAGTTCCATGATGATACGTTCCATGGCCTTGCAGACCAGGCTCGTCAGGCTAATAGGTCTATAATTCCCAGGATCAGTGGTGGCTCCCCCTTTGTGGAGTGGGATAACTGTTGCTGTGCACCATTCAGTGGGCACAAAGCCTGATGCGAGGCTGTTATTGAACATGGTGCTTAAGTGAGGAGCCAGTTCATTCTGAAGTTCGTGTAAAACGCAGCCTGGGATGTTGTCTGGTCCCATGGATGCTGTGTTTTTGGCTTTTGAGAGTGCAGCTTTCACCTGCATAGTTGTGATTACAGGGACACTGCATTCTTCCTGTATAGATATGGGCCCTTTAGGGGCTGAGGGGGGGGTAAAGTTAGCACTGAACCTATCTGCCAAGATGTTGGCAATATCAGTTGGTTCTGTAATTTTCGTGCCTTTGTGCTGTAACTCAGAGCAGATCTGAGTGTTGCTATTGAGATTCTTGACATAGCTATAGAATGCTTTGTGGTTGTCATTGGAATTAGTGGTGATTTTATTTTCATAGCTAGCTTTGGAGGATCTTATTAGGGATCTCAGCTTCTTACTGAGGCTGACCAGGGAGCTCCTCGACTCTTGGGATTTTACTCTCTTTTGCAACATTTTCTTCCTTCTGTTGTACAGTTTGTTTATGGCAGGGGACCACCAGATTGGCTTCCTTTTTTTGGAGGATAGCGTCTTGGTTCTGTTTGGGATACCATGATCCATGCACTCATGTAAGTGCTTATAGAGTGCATTTGTGTAGGATTCAGCAGTTGTAACTGTATTGTCCATCTCCATGGGTGTCATGAAGTTCACTACTTCTGTCTTAAGAAGCATGAAGTTGGCTTTGGAGAAATTTTTTACTGTGGTTTCCTTAATTGGGGGTGGGGGTGGGATGTGGATATCAAGGGTGATTAGCTTATGGTCGGATCAGACCAATGAGGAGTTGACTTCAGGTGTGGAACACCGGTCACTCATGTTGGTAATGACTACATCTAGGATACTGTTGCCCCTGGTGGGGGTGTGGATAAGTTGATCTAGGGCATTGGAGTTTATGAATTCCAAAAAGCATTGCGCTAAGGAGTTGGTACATGAGTAGTTTTCCCAGTTAATGGTGGGGTAGTTGAAGTCGCCCATTATTAGAGTGTTTGGTTGAACCCTAATATTTTCCAGTACATCAAGAAAAGAGGAGTGGGAATTCTGGGGCATGGTGGGGAATCTGTAGCAAGCTACAATTTGGATTGCAGTTTTGCCAAGAGTTAATTGCACTTGGATAACCTCGGATGCATTATGCTGAGCAACTAGCCTGGAGGTGTGGATATCCTTAATGAATATGGACACCCCCCCACCTTTGGTGTTTCGGTCCAGGCTACATGGCCGAAAAGTGTGGTATGAGTTATAGCCTGGTAGTGCAGGGATGCTCTCTGGAGCCTTGAACCAGGTCTCAGTCACTGCACAGATATCGATGTTCTCCATTTTAAGGAGTGCCTCGAGTGAGTGCATTTTGAAATTTAGACTTCTAGCATTGAGTAGCATTATCCTCAGTTTTTGCTTGCTTGTTCCTGTTATGGTGGTGAATTTGTTACTTGAACCCTGCCTAAAAAAGGCACTATAGGGGCAGCAAGAGCCTTAGCCAGTATCTGGAATCCCAGGGGCGACATGTGCAGGCCATTTGTGGCAAAGCATCATGATCTGTTGACCATGTCATCCCAAGCAGACAGATACTGGATCCCCTTAGAATGACACCAGAAGCTTAACCAATTGTTGAAGTCAATCATTTTGTCCTTGTACTGTGGTATCATTCTGGGTGATGGCAGGATGCTACTCAGGGCTAGGGTCATACCTGCCTGGGCCAGAAGATCAGAGAGCTCTTTCATGTCTCTTTTCATGTAGTCCAGGGAGGTACGTCTCAGGTCATTCACACCAACATGGACAATGAGAGTCATATTTGTACTTGTTGTGGAGTGACCTGAGTGCGTGGGTTATGTGGCGGATCCTAGCACAGACAGGCAGCTGACAGTAACCTTCTCCTTGTTTAGCCTGGTGAGTGTAGCCTTCTGATGATTGGAAAGATAACTATGGAGCCAGGTTAGGGAAGATGGACTGAGACCATAAGTTGCGAGTTTGTTGAGTAGAAGTTGGTGTGATATAGTGTCAAAAGCTTTAGACATGTCGAGAAAGTTGGATGAGACTATGTGGCATTCATTTATGAGTTGATAAATGGTATTAGAGAAAGTTAGTAGGGCAGTGCTAGTACTTTGTTTAGGCATAAAGCTGTGTTGGGAACTGGATAAGAGGTTATGACTAAGGAAGTGGTTAAGGAGTTGAATGCGGATGCATTTTTCTAAGATTTTTGCAAGGGGGAAAAGAATGGCTATGGGACGGACGTTTGTTAGTACTTTGAAGGGACCACCTTTGTGGAGGGGAATGATGTATGATATTTTCCAGAGAAGTGGGACATATTGTTCTGCAGTAGAGCAATTGATCAGGATAGATATGGAGTAGGCAACTGAAGGAGTGGCAATTTTTAGAAATTCATTAGTAAGTTGGTCAGCTACAAGACAGCAGGGTTTTAGCTTGATTAGGAGAGTTTTTATGTAACTAGTTTAAATGGGTGCACAAGTGAAATGGTTGGGATTAGTTGTACTAGGAAAGGGAACAGTAAGTGGCTGATTAGACTGCCTAGTAGGGAGGTTATGGTATTAATAAAGTGCAAATTGATTTGAGTTGCTATAGGGTCAGAGTTGTTTGAGGTGGTTGGGGCTGGGGTCGTGGTACAACCAGGCTGAGGAGATAGGTAATCCTTTGGCAGAATATTCGAGGGGTTATTTAGGTGTTTTTGTTGGCAGGTTTGGAAGTACATTTGTTTGTCTGTTTTAATTTGTTTCTTGGCTAGATTTCATAGTTGTTGATAGGTTGCTAGGTTTGTTTTATCTTTGGTGGACTGATAGGCTGACCAGACTCTATCTCTGTGATTTAGTAGCTGTTTGGTGTCCTTGGTTAGCCAAGGTAGGTGCTTGGCTTTTCAGCATACTTTCCTAGTGGGGGTGAGGTTATTATGTGTATTAAGGAAGGTATTGTTGAAATACTGAACAGCTAGGTCCAACTGAAGGTTTTTAATGGGTGACCAGTCACATTGTTGGTGTAGTAAGTTGAATGTGGTGGGGGAGAAGTTTTTTTTTTTTTTTTTTGCCACAGATTAATTTGTAGGTGATATTGCTTTGAGTGTGGACACGTTTTCTGTATAGGAAGGTTGGAGAATGGTCACTGAGGAGTCAGGAAGGCAACCAGCTAAGTAATTTAGGTTAGGTTTGTTCATTAATATCCAGTCTAATGTTGACTGCTTTTTGGAGTGTTTATCTGTGCAAATTAGGCAGGTTATGTCTGGTGTGAAGTTGAAAAGATTAATGAAGTTTGAGGGGTTATTGGATGAGCAGGAGTGCCAGTCAAGGTTAAACTCTGCAGGAACTATTGTTTCTTGGCTGAAAATGATGGAAGCCAAAGAAAGTAGGCTTTCGATGATGGGCAGGTTATTGCCTGGAAGTAGATATATGGCTATGATGATAATTGATTTGTTAGGGTTGATTTCAAGGCAAGTAGTTAAGATTTCAGAGTTGGGTAGGTCAGGGGGAGTGCAGTTTAGTTATTCAACTTTGAGGGTGTCTTTAAACCTAACAGTGACTCCACCACTTTTTTGTTTAATATGTCAAGTCTAATGGTATTATAGCCTGAGTGGTAACTTTTTGGTCTTTGATGTGGGGCATTAACCAGGTTTCAGTTGTCACAGTTATATCAGGTGAGTAGGTGGCTAAGGTAGCATGGAATGCACTAGCTTTACTCATGATACTACAGAGATTGACGTTAGTTAAGAGCAGGTCTGAGTTAGAGGTATTTGGAAGAGGGGGTTATGGATGGGGATGAGAAGTCGATTGATTTGTTGTGGAGGTGGATGGGATGTAGTTATTGGGGCCTGGGTTGGGATGAATGTCAGGTTGGAGTTTAATTTGTGTTAAAGAGTGAAGCAGGAGGAGTCTTAGCTTGTTTATCAGTTTATGATGGTGGATGTGTAAGTGTTTGAGAGGCAGGAGTAGACTGGTATAGTTATTATAAAGTAGCAGACTGATGTTAGTGTAAGAGTTGAATAGTGAGTAATTTGTGAAGAGTGGAAGTGTTGGTGAGTGAATGTGCCTGATTTGTTATGAGTGGAGGGAGGTTGGCTATAGGTGAGGTAAAGAAAAAGGAGTAGAAGAGTTTTGGTTATTATTAAGGTGTAGTAGAAATGCATTGTGAGCAGATAGGTGGGGCGGTAGAGCAAAATGAAAGATAGGGGAAGGGTTGGGCTAGTAGGTGGAGGGTAAAGTATGATATATCATGAAGAATGTGGGGTCCAGGAGTTAAAGTGGTATTTAAGAAGATTGGTAAAGATTGGTTGAAGGGGAAAGGAGCGTGGTTGGGATAAATATAAATTTAGGGATAGTAGGGGTGGGTGGGTTGGAATGAGGATAGGACAGGGAAGCGGAGTGAGCCCGAGTGGAGCAGACTGGACCTGAAATCAGACTGTGCGCCATGCTAAAAAATCCATTACTGTATCCTTTGGGAAGTTACGTACTTGAAGGAACTACCGAACTGACAATACATCACTAAGAGTTGACTAATTCTTTTTTTTTTTTAGGAAGTGGACAGTAACCTAACCTTTGACCAATGTGTCTTTTGGTGTAAGAAAGTCCTTCTACAGTGTTCAGTTTATAAACAAAGGGATTATGTCTAGATCTAGGGATCTAATTGTCCCCCTTTACTTAGCCCTCATTACACCAGTCATTGAATATAATGCCCCTTTTGGCATGCATCTGTCCAGACGTATGCAACAACTTGAATGCCCATAGAGATACCTTACTAAAAGGATACCGACTTAAAGCCTTGTCACTATACTCAGCATCTTACAGACTGCTAAGACATGACCTGTGTCTGGCATGCAAGGCATCTCTCGACCCATTACTGCTGGATTTACTGCACACCAGCAAGTCAAATGGCATCAGAAATACGCAGTTATGGGATCTAAACCTCTTCTGAAACATCCACACAGCAGGTATATCTTGCAGAGGATACTGCTTCTGTGGAACAGATTTATCATATGCATAACATAAAGTTCATCCCTGTTCATATTCAAGCACAACTTAAATCTGTGGATGGGAAACAAAAAAATTTACCCCAGGACTGCCCTGTGTGCTACAAATGGACAGAGGCAGCTCTTAAAAGTTTTATCCTTCCTCTGCATAGGTACCCTCAAATTATCTATGGTATAATCCCAATTATTCTCATTAGGGTTAGTATATAATTATCAACCACAGAATAGGTAACGCTAGTCTATATCCAAATGGGGTAATTTATTTTGAGCACAAAAAGGAAAACTGGCTAGTCTTAAAATGGCCTAAAAAGGCAGCTAGCCTGATACTAACATATGAATATATATATATATATATATATATATAGAGAGAGAGAGAGATTCACATCCAGATCAAGTGAGGTCATTGTTCCCCTGTACTCTTCACTTATCAGACCAATGATCGAGTACAATGCCCCATTCGGGATGTATCTCACCCGACACCTGCAGCAATTGGAGAGACCCCAAAAGTTCCTCACCAAAAGGATAAAGGGACTCCAAAATCTGTCATATGCTGCCAGACTGAAGAAACTCCAGCTCTATTCAGTCGCATACCGTCTGCTCAGAGGTGACCTGTGCCTGACATACAAGGCCATGTCCAATCCGGAATTAATGGACATGCTCCACCTCAAAAAATCCAAATCTACCAGATCCACTAGAGCAAGTGACTTAAACCTTAGCACGGATATAAATAGGACATGCTGGAGAGATAGATTTGTCACCCAGAGACTCCCTATGTTGTGGAATAAAATCCCAGTCCATGTGAGGCAGAGCACCTCACTGGCTCTGTTCAAGAGAAATCTTGACCGGTGGATGGGAGATCGTAGGTTTACCCCGGGAATCATCTCTGTGTCACTGCTGGACAGAGGCACAACAAACTAATGGGCACAGTATTTTTTAACATAAGGGGTGGCGTAAGCCACAAAAACTCTGGGCTAGGCTTATAAATGCCATAGGGCAGATAGCCTAGTATAAACCTATGAAACCTATGAAATCTATGTATGTATATCTATGGTTCCACTTCATATCATCGAATTATCATTTCATCGAATTGCAAATCATCGAGACCAAATCATCGAAAACTCATTTCATCGAATCTGAAATCATTGAAAACTATGAAGCAACTACAAATAACATTCCGCAAAGTTTTTACTACATTTATGCAGGGGGGCAAGCCCCCTGCACCCCCCACACCCCCGTAATTAAATATACCAACTCCAACGTCGCACTACAGTAGGGTTAGGATATTACCTTTTTCCCCCACTGTAGTGCGACCTTCGAGTTGGTATATTTATTTACGGGTGGTGTGGGGTGCAGGGGGGCTTGCCCCCCCCTGCATAAACATAGTAAACATTGTCTGGGATGTTATTTTTAGTTGCTTTATAGTTTTCAATGATTTGAGATTCAATGAAATGAGTTTTCAATGAAATAAGTTTTCAACGATTTGGTCTTGATGATTTGAAATTCGATGAAATGATAATTCGATGATATGAAGTGGAACCACATATATATATATATATATATATATATATATATATATATATATATATGAGTGTGTTTGTGTGTGTGTGTGTGTGTGTGTGTGTGTGTGTGTGTGTATGGGTTCACTTTATAATCTCGAAATACTGAAATATTAAATTTCAGTATCTCGAGACTATAATAGTGAAAGCCCAGTTCCGCGAAAGACCACATAACCGAATCCGGAAATGTCGAATCAGCGGTTATGGTGGTGCGCTGTGTTACTGGATAGCTGGAGATTCAGGTAAGGTGTTTGTATTTTAAGGGTTTTGGGTAGGGATTTTATTGTATGTTAGTGTGTTGGGAAGTTGTAGGTGTAGGTTAAGGTATGTAGGTAAGAGTGTGAGTGTGTAAGTGTTGATTTGTATTTATGTGATGTGCGTTTGTGGGAGGGGAATGTAGATTGTGTATTGGTGGGTTTCATCTCTGTGTCATTTTTAGTGCGACCTCGGAGTTGGTATATATAAGTAGCGGGGGTGTGGGGGGCACTTATATGTAGGGTAGGTGTGTGTATTTGAGTTGTTTTTGTTTGTTGTAGTGTGAGGAGGAAGGTGTATGTGTATGTGTTTGTGTGGTGTAGGGTATGTTTCAAAGTCGCAGTTGTGAATTTCGCGGTTTTGGTATTTTGATTTTTCAGCTTTATAGTCTCGAAATACTGAAATTCTATATTTCAGTATTTCCAGATTATAAAGTGACTATATATATATATATATATATATATATATATATATATATAGGGTCTATGTTATAAGAATGAAAGATCAAACTCTCAAATGCTCACATAAGCGAATATTTAAAAACTCAAATCGTTACCCACACCCCCCGCTAAATATATATATTTCAACTCCAAGATCGCACTACAGTTAGGAACGGGCAAATATTCTGATCTTCACTGTAGTGCGAAAAAAAATAACAAAATCACGTTTTTAAATATTTGCTCATGTGAGCAATCGAGAGTTTGATCTTTGGATCTTATAACATAGAACATATATATATATATATATATATATATATATATATGGGTCTATATTAAAATGTTGACAGCTCACAATGTCGACTCTGAAATGTTCAACACCAAAATGTCGATTCCAGGCCAAACAACAACGGCACACATAACTTTAAGTGGAGGGCTTTGCCCGCCCCACCTCCCCAACGTGGGGGGCTGAGCCCCCACATACCCCCTAACTAAATATTCTAAGTCCGAGATTGCACTACACTCAGGGAAAGGGCAGGTGTCAGAGAACAGCCAACCAATTTCGTTCCATCGAATGAAATTGGTTATATGACTTTTCGCTATTTTAGAAGTTCGACATTTTAGTGTCGAACATTTCAGAGTCGACATTGTGAGCTGTCAACATTTTAATACAGACCCAGCACTACCAGGCTATGCACACAAGCACTACCAGGCTGCAACTCATACCATGTATTTCGGCCACAGAACCCAGACCGAAATACAAAAGATGGGGGTGTATCCATATTCATCAAGGATACCCACACCTCCAGGTTAGTGGCATAGCACGATGCTTCAGAGATCGTCTACGTGCAACTAACAATGGGCAAAACTGCAATTCAAATTGTAGCTTGTTACAGATCACTCACCATGTCCCAGGACCCCCATTCCACATTTCTGGAAACAATGGGAAACTTAAAGGTTCTACAAAACACCCTAATATTGGGTGATTTCAATTACCCAAACATTCACTGGGAGAACTACTCAAGTACTATCTTCTTTGCCCAACATTTCCTAGAATTTATAAACTCAAATGCCCTGGATCAACTAGTCAACACTCCCACCAGAGGTGACAACATATTGGACCTGGTCATCACCAACATGGACGACCGATGTTCCACACCGGAGGTCAACCCCTCACTCTGACCATAAACAAATCACTTTGGATATCCACATTCTGCCCCCACCCCCGGACAAGGAAACCACTGTGAAAAACTTTTCAAAAGCAAACTTCACATTACTTAAGACTGAGGTGGAAAGCTTAAAAGCCCCCATGCTAAAGGATAACACTGTCCAAGCTGCAAAATCCTTTACTAATGCATTCTACGGGCACCTACAAGAATGCATGGATCGTGCTATCCCAAGCAAAACCAAGACTCACTCCTCCAAAAAAGGAAACCAGTCTGATGGACCTCTGCCATAAACAAGCTATACAATAGAAGGAGGAAACTAGTACAGAAAAGAGTAAAATCCCAAGAAGGGAAGGCATCCCTTATCAGTATCAGCAAGCAACTACGATCCCTCATAAAATCATCCAAGGCGAGCTTCGAAAGAAAAATTGCCAAGAACTCCAAAGATAACCACAAGGCATTCTTTAGCTATGTCAAGAATCTAAGTGGCAATGTTCAGATCTGCTCGGAGTTAGTGCAGAATGGCAAAAAATACACTGAACTGACCAATATTGCCAACATCCTGGCAGACAGCTTCACTGCAAACTTCATCCCCCTCTCACCCTCAAAAGGGTCCATAACCATACCAGAAGAATGTAGAGCCCCTGAAATCACAGACACTCAGGTTAAAACAGCCCTCTCCAAAGCCAAAACACAGCATCAGTGGGACTGGAAGCTGTCCCAGGCTGCATCCTACATGAGCTCAAAGATGAACTAACCGCTCACCTAAACACACTGTTCAAACTCAGCCTCTCCACAGGCTACGTACCCATAGAATGGTGCACAGCAATGGTTATTCCGCTCCACAAAGGTGGAGCCACAATGGACCCTGTGAACTATCGCCGTATATGCCTGACTAGCTTGGACTGCAAGGCTATGGAGTGAATCATCATGGAACTCATTAACAGAGACATTGGGAACCTCCAAACACTGGACCCTACCCAGTTCAGCTTTGTTAAAGGAAGATCATGCCTCCTAAACCTTGTGGACTTTTTGAGACAGTTACCAAGGCTACAGATGAGGGAAAGGTGGTACACACAGCCTACCTAGACTCGTAAAGGCCTTCAACAACATTCCCCGTTCTGGTATTATAGACAAGCTCACCAGCCTGAACATAAACCCCTACATCACAAGATGGGTTGCTAACTTACTCACGGACAGAACTCACATGGTGAGAGCTGTGGGAGCTAGGTCCGACTCTAAACTGGTTACAAGTGACATTCCCCAGAGCTCAGTCCTAGGACCCCTCCTGTTGGGCATATACTTCACAGAGGTACAGGCTAGCACAGGAGGACTATGGCTGACCTAGTTCATAGACGACTGCAAACTAGGGGTTATAATTGACTCTCCAGCTGACACAGACATCCTTCAAAAGGGTCTCACTGAGATGGATACCTGGTGTCAAAATCATGGCCTCAAGCTAAATGCCAAAAAAGTACATAGTCATCCTTCTTTGGCAAAAAACAAAGTACCCACAAACTACCACATAGGTGGCAGTCCCCTAAATATGGAAGACATAATAAGAGATCTGGGGACCCAAGTAGATATTAACCTCTCCTTTGTTAATCACATTGTCAAAGTGGTTAGAAAATCCTTCTATGTGGCACAATCACAAAAGGGTTCGCATCCAGATCAAAAGAGGTCATTGTGCCCCACTACTCATCACTCATCAGACCCATCATAGAGTACAATGCCCCATTTGGGATGTACCTTACAAGACACCTGCAACAGCTGGAAAGACCACAGAAGTACCTCATCAAGAGGCTCACTTGCCTCAAACAGATGCCCTATGCAGCTCGACTGAAGAAAACTCCAGCTGTACTCGGTTGCATACTGCCTACTCAGAGGTGATCTCTGCGTGACATACAAGGCCATGTCCAACCCAGAATTGATGGACATGTTCCACCTAAAGAAAACCTTATCCCCTCGAGCCACATGCTCTAGGGATCTAAACCTCACCACAACAATAAATAGGACGTGCTGGAGGGATACATTCCTGTTCCAGAGACTTCCCATGCTTTGGAACCAGATTCCAATCAACATTAGGCAGAGCTCCTCGCTAACACTCTTCATGAGAAACCTTGACAAGTGGATGGGAAACAGAAGGTTTACTCCGGGGATCACTTCAGTGGCTCTGCTGGACAGAGTCACAGGGAACTAATCTAAGGTGGCAGCGAAAGCCAACACATTTTGGTTAGGCTTATAAATGTCTTCAGGCAGATAGCCTAGTATCTACCTATGAACCTATATATATATATATATATATATATATATATATATATATATATATATAGAGAGAGAGAGATATAGCTAGACCCCGGGATTCATGAACCTTGCGCCAGGCGCCCACATAGCGTCGGCGTTATAAAGCCAAATATGGCCACCGAGCGATTCAGGTATGAATCAATCCCATGTGCACTACCGGGCGTCGCGGACCTGCGCCGCCCCGGCGTAGGTATGCTAATCACACTGTGTGCGGTATTGCACCATGCAAATGAAGGCAAATAGCGATCCACGAAGTTGGGCAGGCGTAGCGTAAGGGCACGGCAATGTAAACCAAAAAAAACGGTTTACATTTAGCCAAACATGACCAAGGAGTAATGGAAGGCTGTCAACGTCAGGTATCATACAGGTGCAATATGCCAATGGCGAAAGGCACCGAAAAAAAAAATGTTTTT
>NC_056739.1:1018772218-1018813949 GCF_019279795.1 Protopterus annectens | reverse complement strand
GGCTGTTTTGTCGCCTGCACATCTTAGGGCTGCCACCTTTTCAAATGCACAATGTGGGACATTAGTGTTCGGAACGTGTAATTTGCCAGGAAAAAGCATACCCACGGCCAGTACATAGGACAGGATTTCACTTTTTGCCAGGAGAGCTACCAATTCTTGTAGCATTTCAGTTGCTTATTCTGTTTATTATGATATTTTGTTGTTCCAGATACAAAATTAGTGTTTTATGCTACCATTTGAAAAGATATCTGGGAAATCTTTGTCCTGAGATATCAAGACATTTGCCATTTGTTCGGTTTGTTTGCAGGACACAACTGGCCAAAGAGGGACTGTCCTCACAGGGTGGGACAGGTGGTTACCCTAGAACATGTGCATCACATTTTCAGAGATTACAATGTTTCAGTAACGATATTTTGTCTAATATACCATCAATGTCATATTTATTACCCCATTTTGCTGAATATCTCACATTATGTGCTCTCTGCGATTGCATATACTTCACGCCACCCGTCAAACGCGGATCACATGATCTGTTTGTTCACTAATCTCCCATATCCTCTACACGACTGTTACTGCACTTCTCTCATACCACGTGGTATCTCCTTCCCTGTATCCACTGTAGTGTCTACAATGACTATTTACTCTGCTCTGTGTTCCCTGACCTATGTTCAGATTTAACACTATTTGGATTGGTCTTCACCCGCTATCACGACTGTTAACAGAAACACAATGTAGTCTGGTCCCTGATCTACAATAGACACAAAGAGGCAAACACTCCTTACCTGAGCCTCCTGTTTAAGACTGCACGCTTTTCTTCTTGGGATCCAGTTTTCCGCTTTTCAGCCACAGATCAGACGGTAGACAGCCTCTTTACACACAACAATTCAGTCGGAGGTCTTTTCATTCAAGAAGAACCATTTAGGTAAATTCTCCTGAGATGTCTAACCACCCATGCACTCTGACCTGTAGCTTACCAAGGGAATTCGGATAAGAAGGATCACAATGTCAAATAAGTTTTAAAACCAGACTGTAGTTATCAGTAGGCTTTTCTAAGTGACAGTCAATAACACAGGAGGCTCGGGTTCACAACGCTTTTAGTAGTGTACACAGGCAGGCAAAATAATATACAGTCCAAGTATGAGAGTTTTGTCTGACTCTATACAGTAAGCAATTTCTTTATATAGTGTTTACAATCAGCTTTGCCCACCTTACTGACGTGGTCGGTCACAGGGCATTTCCATCACTATGGTCCGCAATAGTCTATACATACGTGGGTGCTGAGGTCGTGCTTTTAAAATGTTTTCCCATGAGAATAACACAGCCTTGCAAGGCACCTGGTCAATTACAGTGTCCTTCTGTGATTGTAGCTGTTTCAAGGACCCTGGACTGTTCCGATACAGTAGTCAGTTCATTTCTTAATACGCTGCTTTGTCTCTCTGGTAAGGAGTTGTACTCTTATCTTCGTTAGAGCTCACAAGGCCATCCTCCTCAGGGAAGGGCTGATGTTATGCATGTACATACATTTATTTTTCTGTCACCCAGCAGATAATTAATGCTGAGAGACATAAGCCTGCTGTACTGGTTACTGCCAGGGTCAGAATTCCATCACACTACAGCTTAGCTTCACCAATTACATGCATGATCAGTTCTACTGCCATATTGTACGGTACAATTCAATGCATTATATAGTATTTCGAGTCTAAACTGGCACTTCATATGTGTTTCTATATATATTTCGGACAACATCCATCCGCCATATGCATGTTGTTCCGCCCTTTACCTTGACCGTGTGTATTTGGCCGTCCGCAACGCTACTCTCCACATGTGATGTCCCACCTTCCCTTCTTTGCCTTTAGCACCCTGTTAGGATGTCCTGTTTGGTAGGCACGTGTTCCGCTATATGTGTTCGACTTCTCTGCATAGCTAATCATCGATGCGGTGGTTCAACAACCCGACTTGTCCACATGTGTACAGTTATGTGCACCGTGTCGTATGCAAACCTATATGGTGTGGACGGGTACATACCACATGCGGATGTTCACATTCTGCAGACACATTCACATGCAGCCATTTCCATATCTGTACCTGAGGTGGGTTGGTGACATGTGGGTACGATTTGCCTCGCGTGGCACTGCCTAACACAAACATCTTACCACATTTCAGGTATGCACATTGTGTGTAGGTGTATAGCTGCACACGGATGCTAGCAGGTTTGGGTGCACAGGTGTACATGGGTGGGACTTACATGCTACAATGAGGCTATTGTGTATTACATCTGAATGCATGGGTTCTGCTTCTGGATATTACACTTCAACATACGCCATCCAGTGTATGCGACAGAGACGTTGCTGGGTGTGGGATATGCTGCTATGCACATGTTTGCCTGTGTTTAAGGTATCTTGGTTCCTTCCTGTTGTTATGTCAACACAGCTACCCGGCTATGTACTGTCACTACTGCTTGTGACCATTATGGTTGGCACCTTTTCCAATGACCATAGTGGGACATGTTTTGTGGGAACATCGGATTTTGCAGGACAACACATACCCACAGTAAGTGGAGTTGACAGGACTTTACTTGTTTGCCATAATATACGCTTATTCTGTTAGCATTTGGGTTCCTTATTCAGTTTCTTATGCCATGTATGTGTTTCATATACAAATTATATGTTTTATGCTACTATTACATGTATATTGCGGGAATATTTTTGGCAGAGAATCTCAGGTCATTTTCCATTTTTTCGATTTTTGCAGGGACACAACTGTCCAATGAGGGACTGTCCACGGCACATTGGGACAGCTGGTAACCCTGGTGACCATGCCCATGTCGCATTGGGGTTGCCACCTTTTCCAGTTGCCAAGGTGGGATATTTCCGGACTCACATCTGAGTTTACAGGCCGACACATACACACGGTCACTATATAGCATAGAACTTCACTTGTTTGCCTAAATAAAAGCTTATTGTTGTGGCAGTTTGGTTGCTTATTCTGTTTCTTGTGTCATTTAGGTATTTCAGTTACAGAAATAACCAATTCATGCTACCATTACATTAAATACGGGATATCATTATGTCCTACAATCTTAGCACATTTGCCATTTTAATATTTTTTCCGGGACACAACTGCCCATAGAGGGATGGCCCTACACAAAGTGGGACAGGTGGTGACCTTAGTCGCTACTCCTATGTCGGTGCGGCGCGCTGACATGCTGCTGTACACCTTCTCTGAGTATAACCACTGACGGTGCATTGCGGAACAAACGCGGTCTCATGCGTATCCTTTGCTCCTTGGACGGGTACACTTAAGCCTTCATGGGTTGTATTTGCTTCTCCGTTTAGTTGGGACGGGTACTATGTTGCATACTCTACGTGCGTTTCATTCTGCACGGGCCCTGGCTACTGCCATTACTATTATGGGCGGACCGTGGCAGTCAGCACATTAGGTTGCTCACCGCATGCCGGCTTAGCCACGCCTCCGGACGCATCCTACTTGGGCTCGCTCACGTACACTACGCACGTGTCTGTGGTTGCGGTGCACTCTCATTAATATGCATATGGCGCTACTATGCTGGCTATTCACTGCACCGCCGGCGCAGCCCTTACGCCGGCCTTGCGCCGAGCTTCATGAATCCCGGGGAGAGTATATATATATATATATATATATATATATATGTACATACATACATACACACACACACACACACACACACACACACACACACACACACACACACACACACACACACACACACACACACACACACACATATGTATTTAATACAGGTAAAGTGAGTAACGGCAGCATATAGACTGTGGTGCACTTTTGATATAAACAAATTGCAGATAGTTTCAAGTGAGTAGCATGATAGGCAATAGCTCTGTAATATGCATTTGGCCAAAACACACATCCATTGAAGGAGTTTATGGAAGTTGGGCTTTAAGCTTGCCTTCAGGTCCAATAATCTTGAAGATGAATATATTAACTTGCAGGATTGTGTGATGGGTTTACCTTTTGAAAACTAATTATTTTTTTCTACATGCCTTTTTGTCCCTTTGCCCTCCCAGAAGGGACTCTGCCTATTTATTTGCACATTCTAGGGAATTATCCCAGTATAGTATGGGTATGAAAGATGTACTGAAGTGCCATCATATAGGCACCCATGAGGGTTTTTGTGCCCTTGTTTCCTGGCAACAAAGGCATTTGTATTGCCTCACTACCCCCTCCCCCATAGTGGGGGATGAGCTATCCACACCACCAGATGGACCCACAATGCTTTTCTCCTCCACCTGCATGCTGCTGCCCATTTCTTAATGAAGGCTACCCCCAGCTAGTTGCTTTCTGAGTCAAATGCCCTCACCCAGCACAGGCACTGCTAAGGCCAGCCCTCATCTGTGGGTTAATGGCTTGATGCATTTTGCTATGCCCTGCCCTCCCTCCAGGATGGGCAACTCACATCCTCCCTAGTCGGCTCTGTCAAACACCTGCACAGAACATGTTGACCTAGTCGAGACTTTATTGTTCTATGTCTGCAGTGTTGGCCTGTAAGTCAGTAATTTTATTTTCAGTCTACTCACTTTTGATTTGGATGGAATGCAATGAAACAGTTCATTACATACTTTAACACAAAACTTGATTTATTTTTGTTATTAAATTATTTGAAACTGCTGATGTCTGATGGTATTAAAAGAAAAATAAATACAACTCTTATGTTCGAGGCACTCACCATAACAGCAAATGCACTACTTCATTTCTGTCTCTTCTGTCTTCATATAGATTGAAAACCTGACCAGGGTTTGCCCACTGGATTTATAACCAAACAGATGATGCCTCTGGAGTATACTAGATGATAATAGGCTATGCTAGCTGCCAGTCATGTCCCTTACGAGTATTGGCTGAAAATTAAATGCTGAGGGAGAGAACAACATCAAGATTTTCCAAACCAAACCCTCAGCCAAGACATACACTAAGTGTTAACTTCATGACAGAGATAATATGCAGTCTTTTATACTTCGTAGCATGACTACAGTGTATTCATGTAGGTTCTTCTCTGCTTCAGCAATTGCATTCAGCAATATTGAAGATGACCGTTTGAAATATAAAATTACTACATTCAGCAAACTGTACACATAGTGCTAGTAAACATCTTCTCTGACAGTAGGCAAGACATCACCTACAGAGTGAGTGTGATTTAGGCAGCTAGTAAATGCCCTCCATTATGCAAACGCCTTAAATGTTACTACAGTCCTTTACTGTCTTTTGGCCCTCAGCACAGGCAGGATCCAGAAGAGGCTGTTAACATCTCATGGTGTCACATTCACGCACAGTTAATATCTAACATAAAATTATTCTAATGATTCTAACAATCCTAATCTAACCTAACAGCATTTACTATACAAATTGACCAAAACTAAACCCAATGCTGGGGAAGGGATGATGGAAGATGGGAACTAATATCAGAAAGAGGGGAATAAAGTCATACATTTATCTGCTGTTATGGGGAATGGCTTTGGACAGCTGTACTATATAATTTTCCTTCATTTCTGTCTGTACAGTTTTTGAAAATGGGTAGCAAGTCAGATTATATATCTATACAACTGGAAGAGTCCAAAGCTGGTATTTCCTAAAGACTGTGCTGGCAAAGTCCCTACTAGCCGCAGGCAGTCTAATTTATAGTGTTTAGAGAATGAATGTATGAAATACCATTTCACCGATCATACACAAATGCAGTCTTAAATAGTGCTTTTTTTTTATCTTTCTTCAAAAGTAGCTCGATGTGCAAATTTTTGCTAAATGCTTCATTTCCTGCTGGCCTACTTTGTGTAAATGGACATTTAAACAAAATTCCATTTGACATTGTCATTGTTGCATCAAAACTACAAGTTCTTCATTCTTCATCCATACTGGTTGTTCTTCTTGCTTATGGTGTCTGCCTTCCGATCTTTCTTGGCTTACCTATGGAGCAGCAGTCAGTTTCTATGGTATTACCTTTCCTAGCCACACAAAAAAGGAGAAACTTGCTAAGGAGACTTTCAGGGTTTGCCTGGCTCCTCCTTTGCCTCAGTTGTTGGTGGGTAACTGCTGTGGCTGATGGTTCATCAGGCCATCCATCTTCTTCCCCAAGTCCTCTTGACGTAGCTTTAACAGCCAGCAAATACCATGGTGTAGCTACATCCTCAGTGGCTGTAGGGAAGTCCAAGGTGGGCCATGGAGAATCACTTTTCTCATTGGCTGAGGTAGGGGTATGTGAAGGGCTTTCCCTTGGCTGGGACTGTATAGTGAAAGCTGGGAGCAGTATGCCTAAGGGACGTGCCTTACTGAGGGACTGAACTTGGTGAGAATAACTTCATGCATTCCATCTGTATCTCCATGGAAACATATTGAATTGATTTCTGCATTCTTCCTTGTCAGGTCATACCTTAGGCAAGAAAATAAAAAGGGTTTCTTCTCATTCTAACAGCATTTTCCAGTCAGAAGAACAATGTGGGAGGATTCTCCTCAGTACAAGTGTACTGATTCTTAAGATAGCATAGCTTCAGCCTTCTGTACTGAAAAAAAATCTCACTGAGGTTTTATCTGAGAAAGGTTTTTAAGTGGCTTCATTATTGAAGCCTCTGTGATAGAGAATGTGTATTATGATTTAATACAATTACAAATGCCTAAAGCTACATATAGTCCTTCTGTTGTTCCTACCTTAGAGAATGTTTTTCTTACTACAGCCAGTATACCTGATGGACAAACTTCAGCTTCAAAGAGTTGTGACAGGTTATATAAACATCCAAGACATATAAGTACAGTAAATGTTTCTAATCCTGGGGCAGACCTAGCAGTCATCTCTCTCTCTCTCTCTCTCTCTAACTTTGCCACTGCCAAATAGTTTAGTGTTTCTAACCCACTCCCGCTGGTAAAGACGGGAAAGCAATGGATAAGTTGGGGGAGAAGAATTTGTTCTTCTACTACTTTTACTTTTGGGATTTTAATTTGTCAAGCCTGTGTGTGAAAGTTTTTGCTTGGGTATTTTGATAGTATGCAGAATTATTGCTTAACCTTCCCTCTTCTGAGTTAATAAATTCTTTAAGTGCTTTGGTGACTGTTGTGTCTTATGCAAGTAAGCATATGCTGAAGTGTGCTTATGTTGTCAATGATTCTGCCTTCAAAATGAGTGTTTCTGGATTACTTCTGATGAGATCTGCTTGTCTGTGTTCTCAAAACATCCCTGTTGAAGTCTAATCAGAGAACGGAAATTCTCCTTTAGATATAAACTCTCTGTTCTTCCCCTGTACAGCTGAGGTGCTTAAAATGTGAGAAAAATGGAAAACCGATCCAAGGAGTGACACAGCCTTTTCATTCCTCATTTTGTTAAACCAAATAACAGTTTTTCCTTCTCCTCTTCAGTCCCCTTTCTCAGCTAAGAGCTTAAGCAGAAACAGACCAGTAATCAAGAAGCAGAAAAGCAACAGAAAGGCTCTGAAAAGAAGGGAAAAGCTTTTAAAAATCAAGGACAGTATTCTGAGTTGGCATGACTATCCACTGGTTTAGGCATCTCTTCACCCACACCCTCGTGGCTTCTCTATGTCCCTCAAACGTCAGCTTCCCTTTTGGCATGAGATAGTCTCAGCCAGTGTAGTATTCTACGTAGTCCAATGAGGATACTGTTGACAATGGGAGTCCATCCCTCCCTGCTTTCCAGGGGACTTCCTCATATCCATGGAACCAGATTGTTCTCTTTCCTTCCATTCTGTACAACATACTATCTCAGGGGGTAAGAGAACAAGTGTCTGTCAGTCTCCCAGGCAAATACCCTAGAATGTTCCTGCTTCCCAAACTAGAAGGATCTTGGAGGGCAGCACTGGATCTTCCTGCTCTAAACCTTCAGGTCTAATTCCCAAGTTAAAGGTGTTGTTCCTTCAAAGTCTTGTACCTTTGATTCATGGAAAGCTACAGCTAAAGGATGCCTATCACCATATTCCTGTTTCCAAGCACTGTAAGCATTCTTTATGATTTGTTATATCTGGCTTACATTATTAGCTATCTTGTTTTACCTTTTGGACTCTCCACTGCACAACGGGTTTTCACAAAATGCCTAGCTCCAGTCACTGCTTACTTCATACTCCAAACCATACACATTTTTCCATGTTTGGATGATTGCCCTGTCTTTGCAGACTCTTTCCAGCAGTCAAAAGTGTCTGAAAACTGTGCAGGACCTCCTAATCTTAGATATCAAATCAATTGTCATGTCTTCTCTCATATGTCACAGAATGATTGTACTGCAATGTTTGATGGACTCACCCTTGGGAAGAAATTTTCTCCATCTGAAGTAGAAATGTTACAACAGTTCATTTTGATTTTCTTTAGCCTAAACCAAGCATCTGCAAAGGTATTTCTTGGGATTTGGAGTACAGGCCATGATTATCATGCTGCACTTTGCCAGACTACACATGAGGAAAATACAGTCGTGCCTCAAATCAGTCTGGGCTCAGCATTTCCACTGTTAACTTTTCAGTTTCCAGTTCTTGAATTTAAGATGGAAACTGGATGGTGGGTAGACCACAGAACATGCAATCTAGGTCACCATTCTGTCCTTCCACCCCCCCAAGTCAATAACCACAAACCTATCAGACCTTCATGGGAGGGGGCAAAAAGGGTAAAAGTGCAAGCTCTGTGGAATCCTGTAGACAGACAGAAGCACATTAATGTCAGGGAGATGTTATCTGTTATCAAAGCTTTGAAGGCCTTGAATCATCTCTGGTTACCAGGACCTCTTCTTGTATACACAGACAATACCACAGTGATGTTGTACATAAACAAGGGGTTACTAGATCCTGACTATGATGGCCTAAGAGGTAACAAATCAGCTCAGTCTGACTCTTCAGGCTTCATGCATTCTGTCAGAGCAAAACTTTATTGTAGGCAAGCTTAGAAGGGCCAGGATAGACCACCACACATGGAAACTTCATCCTGCGATCTTCCAAGATCTGATCCACCTATGGGGAACATTGCAAATGGAATTGTTTGCTTCCTTTTAGTACAAATAACTAGAAAAAATGTGCTCCAGGACTTCTTGCAGGCAGGCCTGGAAAATGGTGCCAGAATGTTTCTGTTTCTTTCCATTAACTACTGTGGTTCTTGAATGACTCTTCAAAAATTGTGGTGGTGACACCCTTCTGGCCAAGGCAATAGTGGGTCATTGCTTCTTTTCTATCTAGCCAAGGGAAGTCACTACAAGCTTCCAGTGGTGGGTGGTAACTTTAAATCAAACAGAGGCTCCAGGAGACAGTTGAATGGGGGGGGGCAATGGAAAAGGGTGAGACTAACTAGAAAGGGGCAGAGCTATGCTCAAAACTACAAAAACTGGGACATTAATTAAATATGTTGCCCTGGGTGCCAAACTGTCATTATGAGAGTCCAATCAAGACAAAATGAAGTGTAGAAGAAAAAAAAAATTCAATGCATTGGCTACCTGGCAGCTTACTTAATATCTAGATGGAAACAAAAAGGTTGTGAGACATGAAAAAATAAATTACTTTTTAAATACATTACTGGAATGCCAGTCAAAATCAATTATAAAAAACAAGCAGCACTAAACTCAAACCGCTTCTCCTTGCAGTGCAGTTCTAATTATAATTTATATTCAGCTTTATAAAAGTACCAAGTAACATGCTGAAAGCAGCAATATCTGTGATACCCTCACTTGTAAAAATGTTTCTTATCCAAAAAAGTCCTGCTGCCTGACAACAACAATCTACTTGTTTCATGGGAAAAACATGATCAAAGTAAAAAATGAACAGCAAACAAGAAAAAAGCTCAGGATAAATTGCTTAAAGGATTACTGAACAGGTTATGGACTACACATGATAGATTGGCATTCTGTTTAGTTTACGGGTAAAGCCTGCAAAGATGACTGCAAGTCTCCAACAAATGTAATAAGCTTATGAAAATACTGTAATCCTGTCCTTTATTATTTGTCATATGCATTTCAATACTTAAGGCTCATACGTTATCTAGTTATGTAAATATTCTCTTCATGGCAACAACAAAAAGGCTTTCAATGTTGGTAATTCTTTGAGTATGCTTATTAAAGCTTACTTGCATCTTACAATCTCAGACAAGCTTACCTGATGGTCATTAAAGCATTGCTACTTAAACACAGAGCAACAGGCACTGCAACAACATGCATTTTCTGAAAAATAAGAAGCATAAATCAACAGTATAAAAATCTGACAGAAAACCAGAACATTCTGCAAAATCAAGGACAGATGAAAAGCCACTGTAGTACTTGTGTCTACCTTGGATGGGGGATTACTCTGCACACTTGGACTGCATAACTGCTCCTTGCCTTGCTTGGATATATCCAGAGTCACTACATGGGGGGAGTGGGGTGCAACAAGTATGTCACAATTTGAAATGTCGTTGGCTGATGGTGATGGCCCTGACACAGTTGTCATACCTCTCAACCTCAGAGCAAGAAATCTGGACAAAGCCATAAATAGAAGTGGGACAAAGGCCCAAAAATAAGGGCAATATTTAAATATTGCTCTTATAAATTTAGAAATATAATAGAATAGTAGGTTTTGCATTAGTATGAATTTTCTGAAGGGTATGAAATCTGAAACTCAATTATCTGGCATTATTTTCTAACTTCAGTCTTTAATGATTTGCTAGTAATTTGCCAGAAAACCACAATTTTATGAAAAATGGACCAAAAATGTGATGCAAAAATATAAAATAGCACACAATAAAGCTGGGAACCTGTCAATGAAGGGACACCTTTTTAATATTAGCACTGTTAAGTTGAGCAGCTGACAAAATAAGAGAATCTACATGCATTTTTGAAATAAACGCAATCTATAACTCTGATCATTACAATTATTTATTAATTGTAAACCCTCCACATTTTCTTCCAAAATTGCCATTTTGCAGAGGGATTATTAGGCGGAGAGCAACATTTTGAGCCGAAGTCAGAGACAGTTGAGAGGTTTGGATATACCTAATTCTATAAAGTGATTTATTTGTGCATACCTCTCAACCTCTTAATGCAGGAAATCTGGACAAGGCCAACTATATTGGGGGAATATACAGACAGTACTAAAAAATGCTCTTGTATAAACCTAGACAGTTGATAGAATAACAGGTTTTGCTTTAGCATGCATTTTTCTGAAGGGTGTGAAGTCTGAAACTCAATGTCTGTCGTTATTTAGTGACTTAATTCCAAATGATTTGCCAGAAAACCAGAAATTTTATGAGGAACAAACCAAAAATAATAAGAAAAAATATATTCATAATGTGAAAATCTGGACAGTTGGCAGGTATAGTTCAGCCAGGGCTGGAGTTTGCCGCCCTTCCCCCCTCACAAAATCATGGTCGAATGGGGTCTCCACCCTGCAGCCATTCCAATGTCCCATTATTTGGCTATTTTACCCAGTTTACCATAAACACTGTGATGTGCATACTGCTTTACTTCTACAATGATTTGGATTTCATTTAAAAGTTTTATTTTACATTTTATGAATACACATATGGTAAACAAGGCAATGTAGTCTCACAATGAAAATAGACTTAGCATTAAAACTTCTCTGCCCTTGAAATTCACAGTCATTGAAACAGCATTGAAACCCACATTCAAAGAAAATACATCTGGCCAGTGGCAGATGAAGATTAACTTTGGGCTGTTTTCAAATCATAGGCCCCTTGCACAGGAAACATACATGTGTTCTTTGATACATCTTCCTGATTGTATTAAATTATATTCCTTGTATAATACAGTACAGTTGTTAGAGGGCGTTTTAAATGTATTGTTTTGAACATTTTTTCAGTAAACAATGAAACAAAATGCATGCACCAATAATGACAAAGCTGCCCAATTCAGAACATTTCCATCATAAAAGTCTACTCAAACTTCTACACTCCACCAGTATCAGTAAATATGCACAATCTCTGCAGAAAAAAAAGTCATCTAAATGTTTCCACATTAAATAGATCTGTAACTAATGAAGAGGTTGCTGCTAGCAAACAACTTTATATTTCATTGTTTTATCTTCAAATAAAGTGCCTGTTGACCTTGAGGAATAAATTGCCCTTGTTACATTAAAAAAAATGATAAGCTAGTAATATTGCAATAGGGAATGGATGGCAAACTGATAACAGATTCATAGTTACTAGGTATCTCTGCCAAAGAGGACATTCTCAAGACTACAGCATCCACCCCCTTTAAAAGTACAACACAGTACAGTATCAGCAATGCATCTACATACTGTGGGAGTAGAACCCACAGCCTTTTGCATTCAAAGCAAGTACACTACCTGTTGTGATATTAACAATGCAAGCAGACTCAGCATAAGCAGTACTAAACTTTTCTTCCCCTGAAGCTCTTAGCTCCTTGTAAAATCCACTAGACACTCAACTTTGTAGCACATGAGCACAAAAAATCTGGAAAAAGCCAAAATGTATTGCGGGGGAGCTCCAAAACTAGGTACACATTTTAAACATTGCTTGTATAATCTTGGAAAGTGGCTAAAATAAAATGCTGTGCTACTATCAAGCATTTCACTGCCAAGTCTTGAACCCAGAACCCTGTGTACTACAGTCAGAGCAACATACCACTATGCCAAATTATCTGTTTCTTGAAAGACAGGAAGACTGAAACTGAAATGGCTATCATTTAGTGAATTCAGTTCTTACCATAGCTCTCAATCTCCTGGCACAAAACACCTGGACAAAGCCAATAATGGAGGAACACAGCCCCCAAAATAGGGAGAAATTTCAACTATTGATCTTATAAACTTAGAAAATTACTAGAATAAAATGTTTTGTGTTACCATGTACTTTCTGAAGAATATGAAGTTAGAAATTCATATGTCTGTCATTATTCAGTGAATTAAAAATCCAGAAAACCACAGATTTTATGAGGAACAAAACAAAAATATGAGGCAAACATCTGAACAATTTCACAAGTGGTGGTGGGTAGGGAATTCAGGCTCTTGTTAAAACCTGAGTTACCCTGTAGCCAGCAGTTATAGTTAACTGGGGCATTTTACTTACACACACACACACGCACATAACACACACACACACACACACACACACACACACACACACACACACACACACACACACACACACACACATGTTTTGTTTCCAATCGCAATCGTCCCTGGGAATGTCGAGCACTCATGCGTGCACTGAATCCATCCTCCATTTCCATTCTGAGCATGCACAGACTACAGACCTTGCAGTCTGATCCTCTTCTGGGGCATCTGTAGACTGATGCCTTCTTTCTTAATTTGGACTGGTTAAACAGCAGTCCGCCTTGAATTCTGAGCAGTCCGAGTTCTTAGCACGCATGCACAGAGTTCCAGGATTCGTTAATTTTTTTTTTTTATTTTGTTTTTTTCCCTGTTTTTGTACAGCTGGGGGGGCTGCAGTCCTGCAGTCCAATAGCATGAGTCACCACTGCACTACAAGCTTCCCCACAGTCTGGATTTACTTACACAAGACTGGGGCGGGGGGAATTGATACATTGCAATCCTGAAATTCCTTAACTACCTGCCTGGATGATAGAATTTTAATACCATTTAGGCACCTTTTTTCTAAGAATGTGCAGTGGGTACTAAAGTAAATGAGAACCTGCTAGAGGAAAATCATATATGTGTAAGTGAGAAGATTTTCAAGTTCGTGCCAGTCTAAGAACTATGATCCTAGTCATGTGTGGTTTGCCTCTGGTGCTTGTTTGTTTGAGTTATTGAGCAATGGTTTATTGTACTGTACTATTAAGCTATATTTGTCAATCATTTCTGCTTGTATGCCCTAATTTCCCCTTCTAACAATGCTCAATAAAACACATTTCTGAAAGGGACCTTATGTATCCGCCCAGTAGTAAAATGTGTAGCTAATCCTTGGGATCTCAATTTTTATACCTGAGAATCTTACTCAGTCTTCATCTGAACCAACCCTTCAGGCTAATTTAAGGTTCGTCATATGGAAGACAGTATTACTTATTCCTTTGATATGTGCTATGTTGAGTATCTATTACAAGCTCTTACCTCATTTTTCACACAGACAGGGGTTAATTGAGAACAAATCCTACCTTTCTGCCTAATGTCACCTCAGTTTACTTTAAGCCAAATTGTTCTTCTCCTCATCTTCTTTCTTTAACCGTAGTTGAAGGAATAAAGAATTCTTCACTCTAAGCTCAGATATTGCCTACACAAAACTCGATCTTTTAGGAAAGCTGACCAGCTGTTTGTCTGTTAAGAAAGTAAGAAGGCAGGACAAGCAGCATTAAAATTGCCTGTTTCTAGATGGCTGTCTCATGTTAGTACTTTCTGTAACACTCAACACAATCAGACACTCCTGGGCAGGGTTAGAGCTCATTCAACAAGGGAATTGACATCTACCGTGGCTCTCTGGAAAGGATGAACTTTAGAAGTATTTAAGAGGTAGCAACTTGGTCCTCTGTACATATCTTTACAAACCTTACAAACTGGATGCCTTTTCCAGGACCTGTCCAGATTTTGCTAGGATCATAATCAAAGGAATTCTGGAGACTTGGGTACTGGCCTATTCCCTCTTTTCCTGCCTAATCTATGGTAGTCGACCCAGATAACTCAGGCAACTGTAATGGTGATTCACTTATGAACTTAGTACAGCTATGTAAGTAAACATACCATAAGAATACTGTAGATGTTGTATTGGATCACCATTGTATTATCCATAGCTTTCTAGAGCCCCCCTTTTATAGGTAAATAGGTTGGTACTAGGCTATTCGCCCTAGGGCCTAGACAAGCCTAGCCATAACAATTCCCTGGCTATTTCTTTCCACAATATTCCCTGCTGTTCTTTCCGAGTGTTGCCAGGGTGTGATAATTTTCAACCTTGTATGTATTATTGCAGAGCTCTTTGTTTTATAGCTTTTGCCTTCTTCTTGGGCAAAAAAAAATGCTCTGAAGCTTTTAGTATCTCACTTCTTTATATGGAGTGCCCCATGCACTCCTGCCAGGGGGAGCACTGGACAGAGGTTCTAGAAGTTAAATGAAAAGGGTGGAGAGAGCCAAACACATTTTTGGCTAGGCTTATAAATGCCCTAGGGCAGATAGCCTAGTATAAACCTATGAACCTAAGGCACCCAAAGCTTTGAGAAGCTGGCCGGTGTAGGATGTGTAACCCAGTGTAGATTGGGCTACTGCAATGGTGATCTATTGGAATATCAACTGTTATGGTTAAGTTTACTTATGCAGCTACACTTTCCCCGAGTCTTAATAAAGATGTGTGACAGCATTTCACCAAAATCGAGCAACATAAAGTGTGCCTCAGAATACTAAAAGGAAGTTAGGGAAGACACCAGAATAATATAAAATAAATCAATAGCTACAATGAAACACAGAGTAAAAGTTTCTTGTCCTGGAATCCCAGTATGTTGTAATCTGTTCTTACCCACATTACTGACTACACAGAGGAATCCTGCCCCCTGTTCCTCTAGTGAGATATTAAGTCTACTCACCATGTCAAGTACAAAGGAAAGTGTTTTATAGGTACAGCGTAGCTCCATTCTGATAGTTGACATACTTAATAGAAACAATCTCTTTTATGGACCAGTTCTCTGGTGGACAAACACTAGGGAGAACCAGATCATCAGCAATTAGATTTTACATACATGACATTAAAGTTTGAAACGCTAGAGTATTTTCTTTTTACAACCACAAACTGGAGTTGCGGTTCTATTGATTCCTTTTCTAAGTACTAGCAAGATGGATACAGTCTAATTTTGGATTTTCTAGGTCATCTTACTTTTATTTTTTTCATAATGTGAATGATATTGTTTGATACAGTACCATTCCAGAAATGTAGTTCTGAGGCATGTCAATCAACCTGGGAGATGCTCAGTTTTTCTAATCTAGTGCCAGGAATGCCAAAGTCCATGGCACCCTGAAGCTGGTACCAGAACCATTTGAAATTCTAATGTAGGAACTGGGATCCTGGGGTACAGGGAATAATGCAAGAGGTCTTGCTTCAATTCATGCCAGGTATTGGCAGCTTAGGAGAAATAGGACACTACAAGTAAATTATGTATAGATTTTGTGTTTTGATTGTTATTTATAGTACAAACTCTAAAATCATTTAGTTTAAAATACTGCTGCTCATTTAAGTCCTTAAGCATGCCCAAACCAAAACAGTCAGAGACTTTGTCTCTCTTAAAAAGTACAAAGCAGTGAAAAATAAATAGTTCCTTGCAAATCTTGGCATGGATGGATTATCCTTGGAATCTTCAGAAGGCAAGGGAAATGTACTAAATAGTGGTGCTGAGGTGGTGACATGTTGAATAATGCAAGCATGTGCCAGAATATAAAAGCAGGTTTAAAGCAATGAACATAACGAATGGCTAAAAAATTCGAAGAGGTGATAGATTGGTTTTAATGTAACATGAGAGAATTTCCTTTTCTGCCTAACTAGGTGAATAATAAATTATAAACCCTGCACTTTTTATTAGACATAATCCTGAAGTAATACTAATATATGTTTACTTGCTGTATAGTTGTACATCCCTATTGAAATTCAAAAAATGAAGTCTGTGTAAGAAACTAGAGACAATTTTTGAAAAGGTCATTTACATAAAGCTGGCTTTTATCAGTGATGCTATACAACAATGAATGCTAAATAAGCAGGGTAATAGGGACACAACATGCAATACTCTAACTACAAAATATTACTAGTAGAAGATAAATGATTCTGCACACATCAATGTCACAACTACTGAAATCCTGTTAAGGGAAGTCAGTTGCAGTATTCGTCTGCAAGACCATTAAAGTAAATCTACTAACATATGTCAAAAGTGCTAATCCCTTTTGTAGTATTTTTACAGTATTTCTGTCATCAGTGTGAATTTGTTTTAAATTAAGTGCATTGTGTGTAATAAGTACAGAAAAAAATCTCCTTGAATCTCTTTTTCTGCATGAAAACTGTAGTTGGAGCAAAAAATAAAAAAAAATAGCCATTATTTTTATGCAGATATTATTATTTGGTAGATTCATGCAGGTAATCGATTGCTTATTTGCTTCCCTATTTAGTAAATGCATCCAGTTGCTTTCAGGCAAGACTTAGAGCATGTGGACGGTGTTATTTTCAGTTTACAAAACGTTTCTGACAACAGTGACAACACAAAAATGTCTAGTAATGCAGAACAGATGAATGGGTGCCATAGTGGCTGACTAGCTAAAGTGTCTGATTTAAAGCTGCAGTGCTTGGGGTTCAGCTGCACACACACAGAAATATACAGGATATGTCTGTATCTATATATGTATATCTATATCTAGCTATCTTATCTATATATGTATATCTATATCTATCTATCTAGATATATATATATATATATATATATATATGTATATATATATATATATATATATATATATATATATATATATATATATATGTGTGTATATATATATATATATATATATATATATATGTGTGTGTGTGTGTGTACACACACACACACACACACACACACACACACACACACACACAGAATGTGTATGTACTTATATCTATATATCTATACCTATATCTATCTAATATATATATATATATATATATATATATATATATATATGTGTGTGTGTGTGTGTGTGTGTAGACAGACAGACACATATACACACATGTGCGCGCACACACACACACACACACACACACACACACACACACACACACACACACACACACACACACTGTATCTGTGTATGTAAAACTAGCTCATGTGATGTTGATAAATATTAAATCCTAAAACGGAAACCAGTAAAGGAAAGAAAATAAATAAACACCATTGTATTTAAAATGAGCACCTTCATCCCAGACAAGGGACTTATATGGGAAAAAATGTTAAATAAATCCAGTGCAGAATACAGATCTTTTCTGATTCAATGTTTCAACCTTAAATACGAAGATAAAGATTGCCAGCACCCACTAGGTGAAACCTCCGTGGTATAAAGTAAATAAATGTACAAAAAAAATATATAAACACCACCAGAGGTAGGACACAGCTGCAAATTGATGAAAACAGGAACAAAACCAGTCGATCAAAAAAGTAGAAAATCCACTATTTATTTTAACATACAACAAGGTAAGCGCTTTCGCATAGGAGCTTCATCAGACCATTAATAGGTTCATAGGTTCATAGGTTCATACTAGGCTATCTGCCCAAGGGCATTTATAAGCCTAGCCCATAGTTATGTGGCTTTCGCCACCCCTTTAGTTTGAATAAAAACTATGCCTATCATTTTGCTGTGCCTCTGTCAAGCAGTGACACTGAAGTAATCCCTGGGGTATATCTGCAATCTCCCATCCATTGGTCAAGATTCCTCTTGAACAAGGCCAGAGAGGTGCTCTGCCTCACATGTACCGGGATTTTGTTCCACAGCATAGGGAGTCTCTGGGTGATGAATCTGTCCCTCCAGCACGTTCTATTTATAACCGTGTCAAGGTTTAAGTCTCCGCCTTGTGGTTCTGAGGGATCTAGATTTTTGAGGTGAAGCATATTCATCAAATCTGGGTTTGACATGGCCTTATATGTCAGGCACAGGTCACCTCTGAGCAAGCGGTATGAGACTGAATAGAGCTGGAGTTCTTTCAGTCGGGCAGCATAAGACATATTTTTGAGACCCTTTATCCTTTTGGTGAGGAACTTTGGGGCCTTTCAAGCTGCAGCAGGTGTCTGGTCAGATACATTCGAACGGGCATTGTACTCAATCATAGGTCTAATGAGTGATGAGTACAGGGAGACGATGACCTCCCTTGATCTAGATGTGAATCCCTTCATGATCAGGTGGGCGATATAGAAGGTTTTCCTAACTACTTTAGCAACATGAGTGTCAAACGAAAGGCTACTGTCAACCTGGGTCCCCAGATCCCTGATAACTTTTTCTGTGCTCAGTGGATTGCCACCTATATGGTAGCTAGGGGTAACCTTGTTTTTCCCGAAGGGTATGACTATGCATTTTTGGCGTTTAACTTCAGGCCATGGCTCTGGCACCAGTTATCCATTTCTGTGAGGCCCTTCTGGAGGATATCTGTGTCAGATGTGTTTTCGACTGTGGCGCCCAGTTTGCAGTCATCTGCAAACTTTGTCAGCCATAACCCTCCTGTGTTTGCTTGTACTTCAGAAAAGTAGATGCCGAACAAGAGTGGACCCAGGACTGAGCCCTGTGGGACACCACTTGTGACAGGCTTTGAGTCTGACATGGCTCCAGCAACTCTGACCCTGTGGGTTCTGTCACTTAGCCAGTTTGCAACCCATCTTGTGATGTATGGGTTTACATTCAAGCTGATGAGTTTTTCGATGATACCTGAGTGGGGTATTGTGTCAAGGCCTTTGCCAGGTCGAGGTAGGCTGTATGGACTGCCTTTCCTCATCAATGGCCTTGGTGACTGTCTCGAAAAAGTCAACCAAGTTTAAGAGGCAGGATCTGCCTTTGACAAAGCCAAACTGGGTTGGATCCAAAGTCTGCAAGTTCCCTATGTCTTTATTTATGAGTTCCATTATGATCCTCTCCATGGCTTTGCAGATAAGGCTTGTCAAGCTAATGGGGCGGTAATTTCCAGGGTCTGTGGAGGCACCGCCCTTATGAAGTGGGACCACAGTTGCCGTGCGCCACTCCTTGGGTACGTATCCTGAGGTGAGGCTAAGATTAAACAGCTGTCCTAACTGTGGGTTTAATTCCTCGTTGAGTTCGTGAAGCACACAGCCGGGGACACCATCCGGTCCCATGGATGCTGTGTTTTTGCCTTAGTGAGGGCAGTTCTCACCTGGGCGTTGGAGATGTTTGGGGGGCTACAATCCTCTGGAATAGATATCTCTCCTTTTGGGGGGGAGGGGGGGAGAAGTTTGCGCTGAACCTGTCAGCCAGTATGTTGGCAATGTTTGTAGGTTCAGTAATTTTCACATCATTTTGAACTAATTCTGAGCATATCTGGGAGTTTCCTCCTAGGTTTCTAACATAGCTAAAGAAGGCCTTATGATTCTCTTTAGAGTCCTTGGTGATTTTTCTCTCAAAATTTGCCTTGGATGATTTTATGAGAGCTCTTAGTTTTTTACTTATAATGATCAAAGGTGTCTTACCTTTCAAGGATTTTACTCTATCTTGTAGTAGCTTCCTCCTTTTGTTGTAGAGCTTGTTTATGGCTGGGGTCCACCAGACTGGACGCTTGCCTTTGGTACAGAGAGTCTTAGTTTTGTTTGGATTGCCTGATCCATGCAGTCCTGTAGGTGCTGGTAGAAGGCATTTGTAAGTGATTCAGCGGTTTGAGTAATGTTTACCGCTGGCTCAGGGGCCTTAAAGGAGACCACACTAGTTTTAGAAGTGTGAAATCGGCTTTTGAGAAGTTTTTCACTGTGGTCTTCTTTGTTTCAGGTGGGGGCGGATGAGGACCTCCAGCGAGATTAGTTTATGATCTGATCTCACCAGTGAGGGGTATACTTCTGGTGTTGAACATTTTGATCCCATGTTCGTGATGATGAGATCAAGTATGTTTTCTCCTCTTGTGGGGATGGTGACTAGTTGTTCCATGGCATTTGAGTTTATGAACTCCAGGAATCTTTGGGTTAGAGTGTTCGGGCTTGAGTAGTGTTCCCAGTCTATATTAGGGTAGTTGAAGTCACCTAGTATGATGGTGTTTGGAGATACATTTATCCCCTCCAATGTTTTCAGGAAGGCCATGTGAGGTTCCTGAGTTTGAGAGGGTGGCCTGTAACATGCTACAAATTGCAGAGCAGTCTTGCCTATGGTTAATTGCACCTAGATGGTCTCCGATGCATCGTGCGTTGCCACCAACCTTGAGGTGTGGGTGTCCTTTATGAATATGGACACCCCCCCCTCCTTTCTTGGTGTTGTCCGGATTTTGGGGCCGGACCGCATGATATGAGGTGAAACCTGTTAGTGCTGGGGTGCTCTCAGGAGCCTTGAACCAGGTTTCTGTCACAGCACAGACATCGATGTTCTCCATATTGAGAAGGGCCTCGAGTGCGTGCATCTTGAGATTGAGACTTCTGGCATTGAGCAGCATTACCCTTAGTTTTTTTCCTTTTTGGTGTTCTAGGGTGGTAGGTTTAGAATTTGAGCCTTGCCTAAAAAAGGCACTATGGGGGTGGCAAGAGCCTTTGCCAATATCCGGAAGCCCAGAGGGGACAGGTGCAAGCCGTCCCTTGCGAAGCAGCATGGCTTGTCCAGCATGTCATCCCAGGCAGACAGACATTGATCCCCTTTGAATGACATCAGAATTTAAGCCAATTATTAAAGCTGATCATCTTATCACTGTATTGTGGCATCATTCTAGGTGAAGGTAGGATACTGCTCAAGGTCAGGGTCATACCTGCCTGGGCTACATAATCAGAGAGCTCCTCGATGTCCCTTTTCATGTAGTCCAAGGAGGTACGTCTCAGGTCATTGACACCAGCGTGGACAATGACTGAGTCGCACTTGTACCTGCTGTTGAGAGACCTGAGTGCTTGCGTTATGTGGTGGATTCTAGCCTGACAGGCAGCTTACTGTGACCTTCTCTTTACTCAGTCTGGTGAGCGGGACGCCAGTGTGTCTGACTATGGAATCACCAATGACAAGTGTGTCTGGCATTTTGTTTGGCCTTAAGGGCTGTGACTGTTTGACACTCTGACTGTGTGGTCTATGTGTTGCATGTGTTGGGTCGTGAGGTGGTAGTTGTTTGGGTGTCTGCTTTGGTGGCCTCTGCTGTTTTGGTAAATTTTGATCAGAGCCTCCGAGTATGTCTTAGTGTGAGTATGTGTATGATTTGAAGTTGTGATGGTACCATGTGTGACTGGGTATGTATTGTGTGTGGTTACCTTCTCCTCCTGTCTGGTCTTGCCAGTCCTATGTTGAGAGAGCTCAGCCTCCAGTTTGGCTGTATAGTTGCATCTCTCGCATGTATTTGTGTTTTGTGGGAGAAGGAGAGGATTGTCTGTGTACATGAGGCAATTGTAACATTGCCTCAATATTCCCAGGTTCACCAGTTGAGCTGGAGAGGACACTAGCAACTGATCCCTCGACATACTAGAAGTAGTAGATAAAGAGACTTTCAAAGGACTCCGGGGGAAGTGGGTTTTAGGCTGGTGGGGTACTATCTATAATAGGAGTGCTTTATCAAGGTGCAAGTACTGTAGGAGTAAGTGCTAGGCTTTACAGATAGAGAATAGTCTACTTGGGAATCAAGTAGAGATGAACTTTTCAGTTATAGGATATGCTGGTTAGATCAGCAGTGCAGCTCGAGGAAGGTAGTTCTAAGGGAAAATTGGAAGAGTGGAATTTAGATGGCCCAAATAGTTTAACCTTGTTTAACCGCCGCTGCTCTTGTGTGCAACAGTGGTAACTCAGCTAAATCAGGCCACGCGCGTATAGCGTGTTTTATAGCAGGGGGCTGAAGGGAGCTAGGAATTGGCCCAAAACGACCAATGGACTACTAGTTTCTGGCTGAAACTTCACCAAATCGGACAAAAGGCAGCCAGTGCTTTCCACTCCCACTGGTAAGCAAAGAAACTTCCCTCCTTCCTAATAAGGCAATGGATCAGTAACAGGAACTAAAACAAAGCTCAGGGATCAGCAACTCTGAAACTGGACTACTCTAGTTCAGTAAGGCGGAAAACAAGAGATTTTTTGTTTTATTACAGAGACAAGGAAAAACAGACAGTAAATGCTATAAATGCTGTAAATCGGCTAGCGCACTTTAGTGTGTAGCCTACAGAAACAATTTGCAACAATTAGTAACTTAAAGTGCAATAAACAGTATAAAATGCAGAAATCACTTAAAGTAGCAGTAAAACAGGCGAAATGCAGTCGCTAGCTTAATAACTGTGGGAAAGCCACAAAAAATACTTATATCTGGTAGAAAGTCACTCTTTTAGCTCTCTGCTGCTTGGATCACTCTGCAGGCCACCACGAGGATCTGTGCTGAGTTGGTACATCTGGAAAACGCGTGTTTAGCGTGTTTTATAGCAGGGGGCTGAAAGGAGCTAGGAATTGGCCCAAAATGACCAATGGACTACTAGTTTCTGGCTGAAACTTCACCAAATCGGACAAAAAGGCCGCTCAGTGCTTCCCACTCCCACTGGTAAGCAAAGAAACTTCCCTCCCTCCTAATAAGGCAATGGATCAGTAACAGGAACTAAAAACAAAGCCCAGGGATCAGCAACTCTGAAACTGGACTACTCTAGTTCAGTAAGGCGGGAAAACAAGAGATTTTTTTTTTTTTGTTTTTGTTTTTTTACAGAGACAAGGAGAAAAACAGACAGTAAATGCTATAAATGCTTTAAATCGGCTAGCGCACTTTAGTGTGTAGCCTACAGAAACAATTTGCAACAATTAGTAACTTAAAGTGCAATAAACAGTGTAAAATGCAGAAATCACTTAAAGTAGCAGTAAAACAGGCGAAATGCAGTCGCTAGCTTAATAACAGTGGGAAAGCCACAAAAAATACTTATATCTGGTAGAAAGTCATCACGAACATGGGATTAAAATGTTCAACACCGAAAGTATACCCCTCACTGGTGAGATCAGATCATAAACTAATCTCGCTGGAGGTCCTCATCCCGCCCCCACCTGAAACAAAAAAGACCACAGTGAAAAACTTCTCAAAAGCCGATTTCACACTTCTAAAAACTAGTGTGGTCTCCTTTAAGGCCCCTGAGCCAGTGGTAAACATTACTCAAACCGCTGAATCACTTACAAATGCCTTATACCAGCACCTACAGGACTGCATGGATCAGGCAATCCCAAACAAAACTAAGACTCTCTGTACCAAAGGCAAGCGTCCAGTCTGGTGGACCCCAGCCATAAACAAGCTCTACAACAAAAGGAGGAAGCTACTACAAGATAGAGCAAAATCCTTGAAAGGTAAGACACCTTTGATCATTATAAGTAAAAAACTAAGAGCTCTCATAAAATCATCCAAGGCAAATTTTGAGAGAAAATCGCCAAGGACTCTAAAGAGAATCATAAGGCCTTCTTTAGCTATGTTAGAAACCTAGGAGGAAACTCCCAGATATGCTCAGAATTAGTTCAAAATGATGTGAAAATTACGGAACCTACACACATTGCCAACATACTGGCTGACAGGTTCAGTGCAAACTTCTCCCCCCCCTCCCCCCCAAAAGGAGAGATATCTATTCCAGAGGATTGTAGCCCCCCAAACATCTCCAACGCCCAGGTGAGAACTGCCCTCACTAAGGCAAAAAACACAGCATCCATGGGACCGGATGGTGTCCCCGGCTGTAGGCCATCCCATTGCAAATCAATTAAAAAATCTACTAATCAACAATTAAAGCTACAGCTTAAAGAAACATAAAATAACAATACAATATAATACAATATAAGAAAAACATTATTAAATGAAAGCTAAAGTCAAGTACCAAAAATAAAACCATAATACATCCACAAAGTGAATGTACTTTGTGGATGTATTATGGTTTTATTTTTGGTACTTGACTTTAGCTGTCTACATCATTAGGTGATTCTATTATGGTTCTCAGTTTGCAGTCATCTGCAAACTTTGTTAGCCAAA
This sequence comes from Protopterus annectens, assembly GCF_019279795.1. NCBI lineage: Eukaryota > Metazoa > Chordata > Ceratodontiformes > Protopteridae > Protopterus > Protopterus annectens. Next base: position 1,018,789,400 of record NC_056739.1, on the reverse strand, counting down.
GACCTTCTGTGTTGGTCTGCACTTCAGAGGAGTAGATGCCGAACAGGAGAGGACCCAGGACTGAACCCTGTGGTACTCCACTCATCACTGGTCTGAAGTCAGACTTGGAGTTGGCTACTTTTACTGTGTGGGTTCTGTCAGTGAGCCAGTTGGCCACCCATCTTGTGACATAGGGATTTATGCCCAGTTTAGTGAGTTTATCTATAATTCCAGAGTGGGGAATGGTATTGAAAGCCTTGGCGACATCAAGATAGGCTGTATGCACTACCTTGCCCTCATCTACGGCTCTAGCGACTGCTTCAAAGAAGTCAGTCAGGTTTTGTAGACATGATCTACCTTTTACAAACCCAAACTGAGTGGGTTCCAGGGTTTGGAGGTTACCTATGTCTTTGTTTATAAGCTCCAAAATGATATGTTCCATGGCCTTGCAGACCAGGATCGTCAAGCTAATGGGGCGGTAGTTTCTGGGGTTCATGGTGGCACCCCCTTTGTGGAGTGGGATAACTGTCACTGTGCGCCATTCAGTAGGCACATAGCCTGAGGTGAGGCTATGATTGAACATGGTACTTAGGTGGGGTGCCAGTTCATTCTGTAGTTCGTGCAGTACGCAGCCTGGGATATTGTCTGGTCCCATGGATGCTGTGTTCTTGGCTTTGGAGAGTGCGCCTTTACTTCTTCATCCATGATTACAGGAGCTTTGCATTCTTCCAGTATTAAGATGGGCCCTTTGGAGCGGGAGAGGGGGATAAAGTTAGCACTGAACCTATCTGCCAGGATGTTGGCAATATCGGTTGGTTCCGTATATTTAGTGCCATTGTGCTGTAGCTCAGAGCAGATGCGTTGTGTTGCCATTGAGATTCTTGACATAGCTGTAGAATGCTTTGTGGCTGTGTTTGGAATCAGTGGCAATTTTATTTTCATAACTGGCTTTGTAGGATTTTATGAGGGATCTCAGCTTCTTGCTGAGGCTGACCAGGCAGTTCCTCCAATCTTGGGATTTTACTCTTTTTTATTTTTTTGGCAACAGCTTCTTCCTTCTGTTGTCGAGTTTGTTTATTTGTTTGGCTTCCTTTTTTTGGAAAATAGTATCTTGGTTCTGTTGGGGATGGCACGATCGATGCACTTGTGTATGTGCTTATATAGTGCACTTGTGTAAGACTCAGCAGTTGTACATCTATTTTCTGTCTGCATGGGTGTCATGAAGTTTGCCACTTTTGTCTTAAGAAGCATGAAGCTGGCTTTGGAGTAGTTTTTGATGGTGGTTTCCTGGGTGGGATATGGATGTCTAGAGTGATTAGCTTGTGGTCGGATCTGACCAGCGAGGAGTTGACCTCTGGCATGGAACACTGGTTACCCATATTGGTAATGACCAGGTCCAGGATATTGCTGCCCCTGGTGGGGGTGTGTACAAGCTGATCCAAGGCATTGGAATTTATGAATTCCAGAAAACATTGAGCAAATGAGTTGATACATGAGTAGTTTTCCCAGATGATGGTGGGGAAGTTGAAATGGCCCATAATTAAGGTATTGGGTTGCACATTGATATTTTCCAGTATCTTAAGAAATGAAGAAGTGGGAATCCTGAGGCATGGTGGGGGATCTGTGACAAACTACAACCTGGATTGCAGTCTTGCCCAGTGTTAGTTGCACTTGGATAATTTCAGATGCATTATGTTGAGCAACTAGCCTGGAGGTGTGGATATCCTTAATGAATATGGACACACCTCCGCCTTAAGTATTTCGGTCCAGGTTAGGTGGCTGAAAGGTGTGGTATGAATTATAGCCTGGTAATGCAGGGTGCTCTCTGGAGCCTTGAACCAGATCTCTGTCACTGCACAGATGTCGATGTTCTCCATTTTAAGGAGTGCTTCGAGTGAGTGCATTTTGAGGTTTAGACTTCTAGCATTGAGTAGCATTACCCTCAGAGTTTGCTTGCTTGTACCTGTTACAGTGGTGAATTTAGCACTTGAACCTTGCCTAAAAAGGCACTATAGGGGTGGCAAGAGCATTAGCCAGTATCCAGAATCCCAGGGGCGACAGGTGCAGGCCATCTCTGGCAAAGCATAGTGGTCTGTCAACCATGTCATCCCAGGCAGACAGATACTGGATACCCTTAGAATAACACCAGAAGTTTGCCAGTTGTTGAAGTCAGTCATTTTGTCCTTGTACTGTGGTATCATTTTGGGCAATGGCAGGATGCTACTCAGGGCTAGGGTCATACCTGCCTAGGCTACAAGATCCAAGAGCTCCTCGATGTCTCTCTTCATGTATTCCAGGGAGGTATGTCTCAGGTCATTCGTGGACAATGACAGAGTTGTATTTCTACTTGTTGTGGAGTGACCTGAGTGCATGCATTAGTGGTGGATCCTGGCACCCGATAGGCAGTTGACAGTAACTTTCTCTTTGTTTAGCCTGGTGAGTGGGACATCAGTGTGCCTGACTATAGAGTCACCTATGACTAGTGTGTTGGGTACGTTGTTTTGCCTTATGGGCTAGAATTAATTTTTGGCATAATAGTTAGAAGGGGGAGAAGGGCTGTCCACTGGAATACTAAGGTGACTCACAGGATGAAGAAACTGATACCTAATTTAGCTGAAAGAAGGAGGAAAGGACTAACGGGGTTTAGAATGATGAATGGGCAAAAGTGAAGTGAAGGGTTGACAGGGGTAAAACAGAATGATAGTTGGGCATTTTTGGGACCTTACAGGTGTGCATTGGCTACTCTCAGGGCCTCTCCTCAACCTGCAGGTCTGCTTGACCCTACCTTCGAGTCACCTAGACTAACTGTGACCCATGTTAGGGCTCCTTGAATAGACAGAGACTTCCTGCATCATACTGCTGCTGTGGAGCTTCCCAAGGCCTGCTGCTTTTTGTGATAGCCCTCCCCAGCTTTGGCATACAAGGAGCTCCACATCATTTCATCCATGCCTCCATGTGCAGCTCAGCTGGAGGCCAGTCACGTCTGATGGCAACACCCTGTGGGTGTCTATGACCTTCAGCAGTGATGGCACTTTGAGGTGAATGTCCTCTCTACAGGGATGGGCACACCTATCCACCCTGTCTGCGCTGTCAAGCACCTGAGCTGCAAAATGAACCCAGGTTGCCTGGGCCATAGTCAGAACTTCATTTTTCAATGCTTCCCGCACAGATTATGATAGTCATGTTAATGTTTACATAGTCAAAAAAACTCCAGGATGTCAAACTAATGGTGTGTTAATGAGGAACTGGTGGAAATGGCAGACGTGAAGATGGAAGAGTCCAAAAACTATAAAGCAATGCTAGAAAATGAAGCAAACACTGGGGTTTGTTTTCAGGTAGCTGGGCTAGACACATGGAAGACAAAAGATAAAATGTGGGGGTGCCTGGTGAAAAAAGGATCAGATGGGAGGCCAAATAGACTCATAAAGGGTAGTTATGTGGCACTAATGAGCACTCACTGATGGGGGTAGGATTAATATTTGGGGACATATGGTGTATGGACAATTTGATGTGAGGTGGTGAGAAAAGTGGCTAATGTCCATGTTTTGTAAAAGTCATTTGGTTTGTTATAATTCAGAATCTGCATTTAGATTGGTCAATCAGGTGATGAAAGTTTGCTGCTAGACAGTGGTCCAGGAAGTAAATAGTGTGGGAAGAAATAGCCAGGGAATTGTTATGGCTAGGCTTGTATAGGCCCTAGGGCCGGTAGCCGAGTACCAACCTATGAACCTATGAAGCTATGAACCTGTTGTAGATAGTGAAGCTTTTGTAAATGAAGGTGGACTCTGAGGTTTGTTAGAACACATGTGACCCTCCCTGGTGTAGAAGATTAATGGAAAAAACAAGTATTTTAACTCTGCAGAAAATGTGGAAAGGCAAAATGTTTATTTGAAGCAAGGACCCTGCACCTCTGGAGAATGAGAGAAAGGTCTTTTTCATGTTGGGAGTTCCATGTTTTTCCAGGCCAGTTGAGGATGAGGAAGAAGGGCAAAATATTTAGAAGTATATCAATATAACTTGGAAATTTGTAGAGGAAGAGGAGTCAAGGGGTTCATACACAGGTGGGGGGTATGAAGGATTGGGGGGACTCAGAGGAAGCTAAATTTGAAAGTTAACAAGACAGGCTAAATTCAACTGAGGAAATGAAAAATGACAAATGAACAGCAGAGGAGAGAACATGGGATAAGTAGATGATGTATAAGAGGATATGACTGGGGACATAGTAAGAGCTTAAAATGCACTAATGCAGACTGGAAATTTTGAAAGGTGAGGACCACTTAGCTGTACTAAATTAGGGAAGGAGAAGCTGTATAACCAAAATGAAAAGGTAGATAGATGGGTTCTAGGGATTGAAAAACAAAACTCTGAGAGTGAATATGGTAATACAGCTATGGGGAGTCATCAAGAAGGCAGCTCCACCAATGGGGAGCTACTAAGGCATGGGAAATAATCACTGAAAAGTGGTAAACAGTAAACAGGCTGTGTGATGGAGAGAATGCCAAGCACAACACAATGGGATGCTTAGCCTGTTTTCATACAAGAAAACTCGACCAGTCCAGATATATATTCTGTTTTTTTTTTGTAATCCCTAGAATGAATACGGAAATGCAAAATTTAACCCTTGAAGGAGGAGGCGACTGTAAGGAATATGATGGATGAAGGTAACTCTCCCTAGCAGGTGAATAATAGTACTTTTCCTCACCTGTTCTCCTTGTTTCTACTTTTTATACTGCTATTTTATCTTTTTTTATCCAGTGGAAAACTTTCCCACCAAGAGGAATATTTCTACTTTACATGTCTGTTATCCATAGCTCTGGCTACATTTTGCTCTTTAGATTTCTCTGTATATACTTGTGAGTTACCAGACTTGTTTTATTTCTTATTTTTGTTGCTTATCAATAAGCTGGTATCATAAAATTAATTAAATGAACTTCGTTTGACAAATTCTGCATGCAGTTATCAAAGGAATAAAGTATACTTTCCCAAAAAGTAAACTAAATGAAGTTGGTTTAGTATTCCACTAGTCCCAAAGCAATAATTGCAGTAATTTCTATGCTCTCTCAGCAACTTCTGGAGTTTTAGTTTCCTGCCTGTTCAGTAGTGTAAAGACATGAAAATATGAACAATAATATGTTCTTTAGTTTGAGTATAAACTAAGTACAAGATTGCTGCATCTGACAGAATTCCCATGGCTCTAAGTACAGAGATCTTAGAATTTGTGTGTACATATATGTACATGTAAAAGGGTGCGGGTGGGTATGAAGAGGCTCTCCTACAAAAAATGCTTCATTCATTGTATAGCAAGATTCAGTTTTGCCTGTGTTTTCATTAATTTACATATTAGTGTTTGCACTTAGTGCCAATCACATCTGCTTGAATTTTTGTTCAGCCACATTGTTAATTTGTTACTGTCTTAAGTGTTTGCAGCCTACATTTTAAAGCTTATATTTGAAAGGTAGATTCAAGAGATAATTTTGAAGGCTACAGAGGAAACTAATATCCCCTTAGCATACTGCCCTAAATTGTCTGTAAGAAGTTAATATTTATGATATGCAATATTTTCCTGGAAAACTGCCAAGTTACCAGTTTTCTAGCTGACAATGTTCCACGCTTGTACACTCAGAGATGGTCCTAAAAATATGCTTTCAATCACTTCAGGGAATAATGTGGAAGGTGTCATCTTGAACTGTAATCTGATATTTGGATATATTCAGCCTGTTAGTAGGGTGTTGAGATATTACAGAGAATTTTACAATTTTATGCACTTTTCCTAAGATTTCTATCACATTTCAGAAAAGACTTTATGGTTATCTTTGAATGAGGCAGTGATATTTAACTTGTACTTGACTTGCAGGTCTTGGTCTTGTGCCTTAGTTTTTTGCCATTCTTTTTTGAGATCTCCTCTAGCATTATGAATTTATTTTTAGGGCCAGCAGTTTTCTGTTTCTTTTTATTGCAGTTTGCTGATACTTGATTTCTACCATAGGTGCTTTTTTTCTCAATTTGGCATTGACTTGTTGGCTAGGACTCTTGTTTCTCAACCTTTTAGAACAAGAACTCTCTATGAAGCCTAAAATTATGGGGGACAAAGGCCCACAAATAGGGACAGTTTTTAAATACTGTTCTTATAAACTTAGAAAGTTGCTAGAATAACAGGATTTGTATTAGCATGCATTTTCTGAAGGCTGTGAAGTTGGACACTCAAATGTATGTAATTATTTAATAATACCAATCCTCATTGCCTTGCCAGAAAACTACAAATTTTTATGAGAAACATACCAAAAATATGAGCTGTAAATCTGGACAGTTGAGAGGTATGCTATGGATATATGCTTTGATGCAGTAGGCTAGGTAGGAGTACAAATTAGTGGTATAAGATGTTACATTTGTTATGGATTCCGCTGGAGTCAAACAATTCTAAATCTCATTAGGTCATTAAGCGGTGCTAGAAGATAAAACCCTGGAGAAATGCTTGAGGGGTGTAAGATTGAAGGACATCTTAGATAATGTCTGACTTTGTGAAGAGGGTAACTACATGTGTTGAGTATATTGATGTTACCTTTCTAAGAACAAGGTCAAGAAGATTTGAGTCTCTAACAGGGGAGGGTATTTATCTGGTCTACAGAGTTAGCACTGACTGTGTTCATGAAGCTTGGACATATTTGTTGTTGGTGTATGCTTGCCTGTTTAAGGATGGGTAGTTGAATTTTCACAGAATAAATGCATTTGGCTTAAATCATAAGTACTCTAATTTGTTTAGGTAGATGTCACGGGCTGAGAGAGACATGGAAGGGCTTCTGTTCTTATTGGTGATATGATAGTTGAATGCCTTTATAGGTATGAGGATATGCTGGGGTCCTAGGTTGTCATCCTACTGGATTAGCCAAGATGTAATGAGATTGTAAATGAATACAGACATGCCCCCAACAAAAATACAACCACCTTTACCAGGGCATCTCAACGATATAGGCATTAAACTCCAATAAAGGAGGAGTGTTGATACTAAAATGGAACCATGTGTCTGTAATTAGATACGCGTGTATGTTTTCAAGGGTTAGTATAGCCTCAAGGATGGGCATTTTCTTGTTTAAAGTTCTAATATTGAGTATTGCCACACTGAGATGGGCCTGATTGGGATCAGTTAAGCTGTAGCTATGGAAGACGGACTCTGCCTAAAAAAAGGCACTATGAGAGTAGAAAGATACTTAGCCAGCATGCAGAATTCTTAAAGGGAAAGGCAAAGCCCTTCCTGGTGAAATCAGGTAAGGCTGTCTATCATCTGCTTCCAAGATGACACACATTGAATCCTCTTAAAATAACACCAGTTATTCAGCCAGTTGTCGATCTCCATTAGATTTTGCTCATATTATGGAATCATTCACTGTCATGGAAATATACTTCTCAACACTAGCTTTTTCTCAGACTCTGAAACATATATTGTGAGATTAACCATGCCTCTCTTAATATTTTCTAAGGTGGAATGTCTAACATAATTTACTCCCTTGTGATCAATGAGCAGGGTATACATTAACGCGATCTGTGTGCCTTGCTGACAACACCGATTCAGGCACCTGGGAGACAACTTGCTATCACTCCACCTTTGATTAGACTAATATATGATGTATCATTAAGTCTGGCTATGGAGTCACCTATGACTAGGACATCATGTGTGGTAACTTGCTGAGGCAACCTTAAGACTTATGAATACAGCTTAGGGGACCTATGTTTGTGGTGACAGCTGGAGTTAGTATAATTTGTATCGTATCAGCTGAAGGTCTTGTTGCTAGTGTAGATGTTAAGGTGAGAATGTTTTGCTGAGGTATAAGCATTGCAATGCCTTGCCTATGCAGGTTAGGAAAGGATGTAATTAATACCTTCGTATATATGTGGGCTTCGAGATAATATTGTGTGATGAGCTCTGATGGACAGTTGATATGAACAGTATGTTACTCATTTAAATGAATATCTTCAGCTCTCACAAGTAGGATTAGTTTTAGGTAGCAACAATATGAACATGAAAAGTGCTGCACTGCTACTTTAGGCTACTTGGAAAAAGAAGTGACAGAGGATGCATGAAAATATAAAGAACAAAACCCAGTCATTTTTGAAAGGTATAAAAAAGAAATGTGGGCATGGGAAAGAAAAAGAGATCTGGTGTGGTGCAATATTTATTCAAAGGAGAAAATCAAAATAAGCAATGCAAAAAAGCAGCTCCAAAAATATTTTAAGAGCTATAAAGGTAAAGGAATCCAGATGTGGAACATTTCGCAACATAAAAAATGGGAAAACAAAGAAGGAATGTAAAAAAGAGGATTAGTAAGTTAGAAATTCAACAAATAGAAGTTGAGATTATGGATTTTCTGCAAAGTGAAGGACTTAGTTTGGAGGCTCCAACACAGGCATTTTCACAGCATGATGGAATTATGGGTCCCCAGATTAAGAACAGCAACGGCTGGAGCAGGAGGCATTTGAAAAATATTTGCAACATGATGCTGCTCTGGAGCCTTCCGTAACGTACTGCTATTAAGTTGGGGTTGGACAGCAAGGGAAAGAGCAGGAAACTGTGGCAACTCTGACACAAGAAATGTTGCAGCTTGGTGGCCAAAAGGGTTCCAGTATGAAGGAGCAGTAGAAGAAGCAGGTTGCACCTCAAGAGGATATGTCACAGGAAGATTTTCTGGAACTTTCTGTACTCGCTGGAGAGTGAATGCAAAGAAGACATACTCAGGCCATCCAAAGAACTATAGGTCAGATATTTGCCTTCTGACAATATGCAAACTGTATACTGGAATTGATAAAGCCAAAGTTTGTAGTCTTTTAGAAAAAAAAAAAAAACTCAGTTGTGGCAATCAAACAAAAGGGTAGCAAAAGAAAGTCATATTGAACAAAAGATCATTTCTTTTCTATATAAAGCCATAATAGAGAACTGTAAAAAGGGGAAGAATTTAATTATGACATAAGATTACAAAAAGCATTCATTATTCATGGACAAAGGAATTTTTACAAATGTACAAGATGCACTCTACATTGATCACTTACATTCCTGTGACCGTGATACAGTGGCAAACCACTTTGCAGCTGAGCCATAACAAAGGGCAAATTATTATCCCAGGGATAAAAACTCAAGAGGGGGATATTTCACTGTGATTCTTTGTTACCTCTGCTATTTTGTCTTGCCTTTAACCCATTAAACTGTTTACATAACAGATTAGGCTATGGTTACAGTTTGGCTCTAAGAAAACCCTGTTTAAAGATTTTTCATCTGCTTTCTATGGGTGCCTTATAACAGTACAGTATCAGATAAGAAGCTAAAAGCACAACTACAAATGGTTAAAACTTTCTCAGATGATTTAAGAATCACATTTGATCTTGATAAATGTGAAAAAAACAGCATTTAAAACAGGAAAGCCCCTAAAATACATTAACCCGGATCCACAACTCTCAGCTGTCCAGATTTTCAGACTGTCCATATTTTTGCCTCATATTTTTGGTCCTTTTCTCATACAAATTGTGATTGTCTGGCAAATCACTGAAGACTGAAGTCACTAAATAATAAATAATATTCATCTGAGTTTCAGACTTCATATCCTTCAGAAAATACATAATAATGCAAACCTGTTGCTCTAGCAACATTCTAAGTTTATAGGAGCAAAATTTTAAATCTGTCCCAATTTTTGGGTCTCTGACCAGCCATTAATTTTGGTTTTGTCCAGATTTCTTGCACTGAGAGGTTGAGCGGTATTCCCGGATCAGGAATGTGATATAAAATAACTTGAACAATAGGGAGGGCATACATATTTGGGAACAGTGAAAAATCAACATTAAAACATGAACACGTGAATAAAGATCCATAAGAAATACTTCAGAAGACTAAAACTGATACTGAAAGCTGCTGTGACATCTAGGAATAAAGTGCAAGGTATAAATCAGTTTGATCTTCTTTTCTAACTTACAGTTTTGTAGTGATTGACTAGCCCCCCCCCCAAAAAAAAAAATTAGGATTGCTTGAACATGGAAACAAGTACAATTCTTATTAAATGATATATAAATATCAGTCTGTTCAAGATTATATATTCCTCAGTCTGAGTGAGGTATGGGCCTCCTCAAAGCTAATTACTTGTACAGATCTGCAATTCTGGGACTGTATACATAGCTGCTGACCTCATCAGATCCAAACATAGTGAAAAATCTGAGGAGAAGTCTAATGTGACATATTTGCCTAGTTTAGCAAAAATATTTTTGTTGTCAAGTAGGAGTGGGAATGAAATCAGAATAAGACAAAAATCAGTCCTGCTAAAAAGAAAATAAATAATATATGGAGAAGGATTAGATGAAAAGGAATGCCGTGGAAAATCCATGCATTTATTAGAAAGTACAGAGATATACTGGAGCTATGCAATGTTGACCAAAATTTGACACAGGAATGGTTAAGTAGAGGTGAATTGAAACCACCAGATGAAAGGTTAATAATGGTGGCCCAGGATAGTGGACTTGCGTATATATTGTTTAACAAAATCTATTCAAAAGGTGGGAGAAACAGACAAGTGCAGTTTCAGTTAAAAAAAAAAAAAAAAAAAAAAAAGAAGAACTGCAAACAGTCAGACAGAATTTTCCCTTACCTGCACTGTAGTCCGATCTACGAAACAGGCACACATACACAGAAGCGCTTGTCGATGTTAAGTGCTTTCGTGTATGTGTGTTCGATGTTTGTGATTCGGACATATGCTAGTCGAGCATGTGTCCGGATCCCATATATATATATATATATATATATATATATATATATATATATATATATATATATATATATATATATCATCTCTGAACCTGCAGACATTGAAAATAGGAGCAAAGGTCCTTGAAAAATAGCAACATCCAGCTAAAAATCTGGACATCTAATTAGCATAAAATCTGAATACCAAATAGCACATAACACCACACCTCCAATAGGAATGCGGGATACTACTCAGAACAGAGTGACAAAATTGATGGAAAATACAAGAACATCATCAGGGAGACAGAGTAAAATATTTAATGAACATGCAGCCTTTGTTTTTGCTCCACAAAAAAAGGAAGTTGTATGGTGTGGTTTTCTGTGTACTAGACAGTTTCAAACATCACATGGTGAGGAAGATTCAGAAAATGAGATAAAGAGATAAATCAAGCTTGAATACAGGGACATACCTCTGAGAATAGAGACATCTTAAATCAGGCCTGAAAATAAAAACTTTCCTCCCAAATAGGAACAGTTGAGCGGTCTGGGGCATAATATTGATGGGCGTCACAAGACTAACAAGCTCAGTGCAGTAAATAAAATCTTATAAGGTGTCAGCACATGCAAAGACAACACAGGACAAAGGCATGGGTGTCACAAGAGTAGTGGGTGCAATGCTACAATTTATAAGGGCAGTAACAACTCATAACATAGACATGGTATCACAAAGTTAGCAAGCACAGTACCACATTTCATAAGAAAAACAGTACCAGCATAGGTAAAAATGACACAATACAAGCATGGGTGCCACACGGTCAGTAAGCAGAGTACCACATTTTACAAGTAAAACAGTAGCAGCACAGGTAAAAATGACACAATACAAGCATGGGTGCCACACGGTCAGTAAGCACAGTACCACATTTTACAAGTAAAACAGAACCAGCACAGGTAAAAATGACACATGATCCAAGCATGGGTGTCACAAAATTAATAACCACAGTGCAACATTTCATAAGTAAAACAGCACCAGCACAGGTAAATATGGCATGCTACAAGCATTGGTGCCACTGGGTTAGTAACACAATATCACGTCTCATAAGTAAGGGAGTATCTGGACATCTAATTAGCATAAAATATTTAATGAACATGCAACCTTTGTTTTTTACTCCACAAAAAAAAGGAAGTTGTAAGATGTATGATACAGGCATGAGTGTCACAAGGTTAATACATGCAGTACAACAATTCTACTGTGATAAAAATAAACAGTGGGAGCACTAGTATCATAAAGCTTTGCAAACAGAGTATAACAATTTAAAAGTGATGCACGTCGAAAGTGAGACACAGGTACTGCAAGACATTGTGCATCTAACAATTAAAAAGTGAAGCAAGCACCAGCAATGGTACTCCACAGTCACCGGAAGTGGTGTCATAATACAGTCAGTGAAAGTGATGCAAGCACCAGCAGTGATGTTGCAATAAGCAATTATTAAAAGAGATGCAATCACCAGCAGTGATGCCACAATATGTGGTCAGTAAAAGTGATGCAATCACCGTCAATAATGCCACAATAAGCATTCACCAGCAGTGTTGCCACAATAAGAAGTCCATAAATGTGATGCAATCACCAGCAGTGGTACCACATTAGGCAGTTAGTAAATGTAATGTTGTCACCAACTGTGATGCTATAATAAACAGACAGTAAAAGGGATGCAATCAACAGCAGTGGTGCCATAATATGTGGTCAGTAAAAGTGATGCAATAACCATCAATAGTGCCACAATAAGCACTCACTAGCAGTGGTGCCACAATAAGTAGTCAGTAAAAGTTATGCAATTATCAGCAGTGGTGCCCAATAAGCAGTCAGTAAATATGATACAATCAGCAGTCATTAAAGGTGATGCAAGCAGTGTTATAATAAGGAAGAAGTATAATAAACAGTGGTACAGTACCATCATTAACTACAAAATATAGGTGCCATAGTTACTTGTATTTACCCTTGAGCTGTTGTGCTTTGTGCAGGTATATAACTCCAGTACAATGTATGGCAGGACATTGCTGACTTGGGAATCCGATATGAGGATAAAAGGAACAAGTACTTACTAGGTACTGTATCACATTACTTGGCATGGCTATGTGTGGTACACAATGTTTTGCAGCTTAGCTCAACAAAGCATACAGATACATGACACAACTGAAATTAAAGCAGACAAAAATAAGCAAACTGCCAACAGATACTGATGATGCCAAAGGGATAACAGCAAATAGTACCCTGCAACTTCTCAACTGTTCTAAACTGCAATAATAGTCCCAAATGGAAAAAAATATCACTAACAGGCACATAATTCTTAATATTATCTTAAAGAAAAAAAGAGCTAGAAATAGTGAAGTAATTTTCCCTTTTGTTGGATGGATCTGATAAGTGGTAATTTCCAATGGACTGGCGCAAAATGAGGTTCCAGGTAATTCTAATTTATTAGGTGCTCATTTAGGCATGTCAGAGTGGGTGAGGTTTGGGAGTAGAGTGGGGACAGGTGAGGATGATGTACATCAAGGACAGGGTGAAGCAAGTTTGGGGTTTATTTATGGGGAGTTGGGGATGGCCACACGTGGGATGGAGCCACAACAGCATGAGGTTGGGTTGGACTTTGCAGGCAGGGCATGAAAGTTGGTTTTCAGTTTTACTTTGGCAAGGCTATGCCAATGGGTTGCTTTGTGGCCTGAGATGCTTTGAGAGTTTAGCACTGTTCTCTATTGGATTTGGCAGCGGGGGGCAGTAAGGAGGAGGTACGTTAACTAGATGACTTTTTTAGAGTAGTTGAAAGGTTTGACAGAGCATTGTGAGGTATGCATGTATTTTGGTGATGTGTGGGCAACTGGGTTTTTTGAGCTAGGCAAATGTTTGAAGGCCCAAGCAAGGCATTGCTTTTCTGAGATTGCTAGTGGCTACAGGCCATGGTTTATTTTGTTTACCAGATGCAAAGGTAACACGGTGGAAAGAAAAAGGTTTGATGGAGAAATCCAAGGATAAGGGCAGATTAAGGATGTCATGGAGCTCTTTGGCTCCTTGAATTTTGTATGTTGGGCAGTTCATCTGGGTTGTTTTGTGGGTTCATGGTCCTTGTTTGAATAAACAAACATCACTGGGTGAGGGTTAATAAGTTGGTGTATGTTGATTTGACATTATAGTAGTTTTCTGGAGTAGCTTAATGGTATGACATTTTTGGCAGACAGATTGGGTTGTTTAAGGGGATTTGCAATTGTTTACAGATGCAGCAGGAAGTATTGGGATGGGGGCACAGTTTTTGGGGGAATGGTTTTTGACTCACTGGCTGGCATAATGGAATGTCTTTGGGAGGAAGGGGTTAGTTCTACTTTAGCTGGCATTGAATGTCTAGGAGGAGAAGTTGCAGGGAAAATGTGTTCATTTTCATTTGGACAAAAGGGTGGTGGTAGGAGCCCTTGGTGTTTCCAGGATAGGTGTTTCAGGTTGCCTTGGAGTAATCTGATGTGTGGGGCAGGAATAATGGACAGCTGTCAATAGAAAGGTGTATGGCAGGACATTGCAAGATTTTGGTTAAATTGTGTGTTGGGTGTGATTGAGGTGGAAAGAGTTTGGTGGGGAAGGATTATTGAAATAGTGGGTTCAAGCTTGGGTACAAAGTAAGGTAGTCCAGTCGGTCAGGGTAGCTTTAGCTGCAATTAGTATAGTTGCACTGGTGACAGGGTATGTGATTTTGTAAAATCTTGGACTGTGGTAGTATATTGAAGGATTGGGGTAGGACTGATATTATGAAGACTGCCAGATGATGGCTATTGACAGGACAGGTATAAAGATTTTTGTGGGGATTTGTGTTGGTAAAGGAGATTCATTGAACTATACTTGGTGTGATGTTCACCATATGGATGCATTATGGGTCTCTTATGGTGTCAGAGTTCTTTTGGTTTAGTTGGCAGGATTTTCAGTTTTCTTCCATGTGTATTTGCATGGGTAGATTTAAAACAGGTCAGGTTTACAGGGCAGGCAGCTAGTAATGGGAAAGGACAGGAATGAGTGGTTGTGTTCAGGGGGTTGGGCTTAGAGGTGGCTGTGATCCTCATGTTGGAAGTCCTCTGGACTTCGTTTTCTTCTGCAAGGGGTGAAGTAATGATGTGTAATCTGTTTGGGTATATGGTGAGAGTTTTTTTTGGTGTGTTTGTGTTCCAGGAGAGAGGTTGTCCATTCATTCTTTGTGCATTAGTAGGGTATCGGATTTAGTGTGGGAAGTCACATTGATTGAAGGAATTAAGATGGTGGTTGGTTAGTCAGCAAGTGCTTTTTTGTTTTATAGTTAGGTAATTGGGTACAGTGACTGGCTAAAGAACATTTTCTATGGGAGGAAATTTAATTTGGTCATGATTATATCCCTTGGGTGGCAAAAGGGGACTGTAGTTAGGCTAGATGGCCTGCAATTGAATTTGCACTATTTTGGGTGGCATTGAGCTCCTTAGCGTCCTGGTAGTACAGTTGGCTGACAGTGATCTGAGCATAATGTTGATGCCACATTTGGTAGTTGGGATAATGCAGGATCTCTTTATTTTAAGAGGTTATACCCAGGTGCGTATATTGTGTGGTCAGAGGTAGTACCATGGTTATTTTGACTTTGGATAAGGCTCATTGGTTTGTTAATTTTAGGTTATTTAGGCATTTCACTGCTTTGGGTAGTTATATGAAAGGGCGTTGGGATGTCGATGACAGGGATCCATTTTGTGTCACAGAGGATGGTGTACACCTGCTTGTTTTTGGATGGGACATTATAGTGTGCACTTAGGTTTGTCTGGAGGCTTTGTTAATTTTTTGGAGTGAATGAGGAGGAACAGCCTGTGCCAGACTTATTGGCGGAGTAGAGGGGCAGGCTTGTCCCCTCTTCTGTTCCCCCTCTGGTGTTGGAAATTTAATTCAATGAGCTGGGGAATGAAAGTGAGTGATGGGAAGCTGCTTGATAAGTAAGCTAGCAGAGGTGAGGACACTACTTGATAAGTAAGTGAGCGGAGGTGAGGATGCTGCTTCATAAGTAAAAGAAGTGAGTGGAGGTGTGGACGCTGCTTATTTGGTTAGGATGAGCAGGGTTACACTGCACTAGTAAATGGTGATATGGATGTAATTAAGTGAGCAGAGGTGAGGACGCTGCTTCATAAGTAAAATAAGTGAGTGGAGGTGAGGATGCTGCTCATTTGGTTAGGGTGAGTGGTGTCATGCTGCCCTAGTAAATGGTTATATGGATGTTCGTGCTGTGATCAATAAATTAAATTATTGTTCAATAAAGTTATGTTTATAGAAGTTTAATAAAGGTCATCAAAGGTCATTTGGTGTGGTGTATTTATTGAAGGGGACCAGGACAATCAGAGTTGGACTTTCACACGAAAGAAGAGCAAATAAATAAATAAGCAGCAAATATAAGATTCCCTCCACTGTCAGCTACTCTTAGGGACACTAAAACCACTCTCCATAGATAACCTAGCAATTAGCTGGCTTCATTCCTATCTAAGTGGCAGACAACAACATGTACTATGGAAAGATAACTTATCTTCCCTATTACCAATCACCCCTTGGAGTCCCCAGGGATCTATATTAGGCCCCCTCCTATTCTCCATCTTCATTAATGATCTGCATAAAGTCATCCCAGATGTAGCTTGTATTCAGTATGCAGATGACTCGACCCTAATCTGTGCTGCCACCTCTCCCACAGACTTAAAGTCTTTATCCCAAAACACCTTCAAAAAAGTAGAGGACTGGCTCACTGGTCACCGTCTACTATTAAACCCAAATAAAACTAAACTGTTACTCTTCACCCCTACTCGTAGGGTCCCTTTACCATCTCTCACCATAACATCTAACAATGGTACCATAATTTCCCCAGAACCAAGTACTAAACTACTAGGAGTAATCATTGACAACGACCTTAAGTTTGATGCTCACGTCAACAAAACTATTAAAACAGTTAATAAGAAACTAGGCTCTTTATATAAGATTAAACAATTCCTAATCACATCAGCTAGGACTGTGATTGCCCGTACACATTTGCTATCAACCCTTCTTTATGCCTCACCCATCTTCGCAAACCTAAGCAAATCTGACCTCAATAAACTTACTAACTGCTACAATAATATTGTCAGATTTGCCACAGGATCAGCATATAGAACACATCACTGTCTAAACCTTAGATCGCTAGGCTGGCTAGAACTACCTTACCAACTTCAATATAACCAATTAATAGTTGTTCACAAAGTTCTCTACCAACCAGACAACACACCCACACTGAAAAATATTATCACCCCCTACAGTAACCTAAAAACACTCTGCTCCTGCAACAGAATGCTAGTACAAACTGTTAAATCCAACAATTCAGCTGGTGAATCACTATTTACTAACTCTGTTGGCAAAACCTGGAACTTACTTCCTGCGGAACTTACTACAGTACCTCCTTTACTCAATTCAAAATATCTCTTAAA
>NC_056739.1:1018712218-1018767218 GCF_019279795.1 Protopterus annectens | reverse complement strand
GGAATAGACATCATAATTCACATTGGTTGGCTAAAAATGCAGTCTGTATCTGGTTAAAAACTTAGTCACATTTTCTTTATATGTTGTAAATATAATTAAACATATATAGCTTTTTCTGACAATTATAAAAAATACAGTAGGTAAAAAACAATCACAGAACAGGAGGGAAGGGAAATTTTCATGTCAACCTATTAACTTTAAAGCTGGTAAAATAGAGATATGGTCATTTAAACCTGGACTGGAACATGCATCTAAATTCAGCTGCCATATCAGCTCCCGATATTCTAACTTAGTTTCCCAGTCTCCACCCCCTTTCAAAAGGTTTAACTTGTTCAATAACCCAAAATTTATAGTTATCTTCATGACATATATTAGAATGTCTAAACAAAGCATTGGTATCCTTTTTCCTACTGATGTCATAAAGGATGTTCATATATTCTCCTTTTTAAACAATGTTCGGTTTTCCCAATGTAGTATGCATAACATATAATACCGTAAGCCATGTATATCACCCCTTTGGAGTAACAATTATAATGGCCATCAGTAGGAATAAATCTGTTTATATTGGGCAAGAATAGTTCTACAGCACTGGCTAACACAGATCACTGTGTGCAACTTCCACACCTAAAAGTTCCTTTCTTATTGCTCACTCCCCGGTAATTAAAGTGGACTGAACTTTCAAATATATTTTTGAGGTTGGGACCTCTTCTAAAACTAAACATAGGGGGATGTTCAAAAACCTTCACACTACTAGGCATAGTGGCAAACATATTCCAGTATTTAAAAATAATTTGTCTTATTTGATGGGTATCCTGACAAAATCTGGTAACAGAATATATGTCAGAATCTTTGTTGGTGTTAAATGAACCACAAGGGGGTGCGGTCCTTCATTTTCTTCTGTTTTGCCATGTTGGGTGATGTATATTTTTTATGTTTGTGGAGTGCTCAGTGGTTTCATCAGTTTACTGGTCATTTGGAAATGGAGTGACACCTACAAAAGCAAACTGAAAATCACATCTGTGTGAAAAAAGTCGCAATGATAGTTTTGGTTTGAGAGATATTAGCAGCTGGTTGAATTTCAGTAATAGAATCTAATTACTTGCTCAATATAGAATCACTATTATGTCTGCCTGACAATAATATCATTGTGAAAAGGATTCTGTGCTAACAGATTTCATATTTTAATTTTCTTTCTAAGTTTTACAGTTCTGAATATATGCACGTTTCTTTACAGGCAAATTGTAAAACTGCATTCTCAGTAGTTTATCTCATGTAAATTTTCCAGCTACTAAGTCTACAGGTGTCATGAGGTGTGAAATTCCATTGAGGTAGATATTAATGAGCCAATAGCCCCCCCTCCTTCAGATATGCTTTTATCTATACAGGCTTGAGACATTTTCAAGGTAGCAGACCTCTATCTGTCCTAATTGCACCTTACAATGACTTATTAAACTGTTCTGTACCCAAAACCACTTCTAAGCAAAGGAAAGCCCTTGCATGCAATTAATGGGTGTGAAAATTGAATGTGAATGCTGTCTATGAACAGCAGTACTGCAGTACCTGATTGTTTTATGCTGACCATTCTGAAAGGCTCCATCATATGAAAAAGCACCTGCCTGTTTTGAAGGCAAACCTGCAACTACTGCTTATGCCTTAGTATAAAACATGAATTTGTCCTTTGAGCTCTCGCAGTCATGCAAAGGCAAACTCCACAAGCTGACAGCCATAGATCTTCAGATAAATTTAAAGACTTGAAATGTGCATATGTAAGGATGAGTGTGGCCTATAGTAAAATTGTTAGGCATTTCAGTTGGAACAAATCAGTGAGTTTATTGTTGAGGTAAACTTTTTGGCAATTTCTTTATGTAGAAAAGTGAGTCACTGTTTGTTTCAAGGTTTCTAACGCCTCTGCTCAAACTATATATTGTGTGTGAAGATGCTATAATTCACCCTTCACCACTAAATGGGAAATCCTGAGTTTCTTCACAATGTTGCTTATCATTACCAAGTGATTCCTAGCTGTCTGTTTGCTGAACATCTTCCCATGAAGATACCACTGCCACCAAATGAGCTAATTCCGATAAATACTATACTGATGTGGTTTTCCACAATTAATGGATTTTCCTGATTTCATTCTTTGATAATCCCTGAATGTAAGCCCGTTGTCTTTGTAAGTTTGAATGCTACCATGGATACTCATGCTTTATTGTTCACTTAACTTACAGTTATCTCTCTTCAGCATTAGACGATTAAAATATTTTAATATGTATTCTATATTGAGATCTCCATGTCCAAGATCTGACTATGTTCCCAAATGAGATAGTCATTCAGCTTCTAAAGGAAGGGTAGATCTTTTCCAGCCAGATAAGGTAACCATTGTATTCCCTAGGTTGCCCATTTTTTCTCTCCATGTTCTGTTGGTGCTTCATCTATCTTTAGTTCTATTCCCATGAAAAGACCCCAAATATTCCATTGTCTTACCTAATTTGTCCATAATTGATCTGACGGATTAATTTTGAACTCCTTGACTGATTTAATCTCATTAAGTGCTGTTTGTCTGAGTTATATGTCTCATCTACAGTAGCCTAGATGCCCATCTTCATTTAAATTTTGTTATGGAGTATGTATCCTCTTAGATTCAGACTGTAACTCAACATTAATCTTATTGCTGTCTAAAACAAATCACCATTTACCTGTCCTAGCTTCAGATACGGGTGATCTTACAGCAGGAAATGCATCTTCCGTTGTATAAATGAAAGAGGTGTAAAACCATCATAGTTCTATGGTCTCCTCAGAATTTGACCAACCAGGGCTCAGTATTTTTAACTTTCACCAGCCACACCCTTGCCAGTTTAAGCCACTCCTCCAATAGCATGTGCCACCTCTGTCAGCTGTTAATTTCTAGCTGATTTTTAAACATCTTTATTGAATCATCTCATTTTAAAATATGGCATGATTACATATAACATTAATATAAAAGAAACCATAACGACACGTTCGTCTGCTATTTTCATGCAGTATATGCAAATTTAAGAATTTTTCATTGACACCAGCATTACATAACTTGCTTAATTCTTGCCTTACTTTAACCTTACTCCTCCTCCTGAGCATTAATCTGCATATATTGGTTCCACAGATTCTATTTATTTCTAAGTGATTTTTTTCTCTCCATTTTGTAAATTTCCATTTCCAGTTCTTTTATCTGTTGTGCAATATTCAATACTTCATTTACAACAGATTTAGATGTTATTTTCCACTTTCTAGTAATTTTATTTTGGTAACCAATGATATTAAATGTGGTACAACCTCACTATGTCTAGGTAATTCAGACCCTATATCCCAGCTGAAAAGAATCATTTCCTTAGTTATAACTATTTGCTCCCCCAGCATGTCTGACAAATTACTCTGTAGGTATTTTTTTTAAAATCAGCCGAAAATTTTACCAATTATCTCTCTCTTTTCCATGGCACCGTTGGCATTTGATATCTACCTGATGAAAAAACATGTTGATAAAAATACTTATTTTAACATTTTCATGCAGAAATCCTAAACCTTTAGGATTTTATTGCATACCCTGGATCTATGTAGATGTCCTCCCATTTTTCCTTTGTAAATTGCCTTTCCAGTCTCTCTTCAAAATCCTTTCCAACCTCCTCTGGTTTTATAGTTATTATGCAGTATTTTAATGCTCTACTAATTATCCCTTTTTTAACAATAATTTATGTTCTAGACTCAACTAAAAGCTCTATCAGATCTGGTCTTTTCCTCAGCTTTCACTTACCTTCCCCTATGGGTAAAATGTCCTTCATCCATACCTGTTTTGACTTAGTTGTTAGAATACTTTCTGGGTAAAATGTCCTTCATCCATACCTGTTTTGACTTAGTTGTTAGAATACTTTCTACTACTTTATAACTATAATATCCTGTATGGCTGCTGTTTTCCTTGAAGACTTGTATCCATAATCTTACTTCATCTCTGTTCCTCAATCCCCATTCCTGTTTTATCTTACCTTTCCACTTTGATTTATAAGCTACTGTTTGTGTTATGTATTTGAGCATTAACTGCATAACTTTACCTGATTTGAAGGGATAGTTTAATCTGAAACCACCTTGGTGTTTGGGAAGAGTCAACTTAACTCATTTAATTCTTGTTCTTTCCCCTCCCAGGCACATTCTTTCATCTAATCATCAGCCTTCTTTTTCCTATTTTCTACATGAGGTCAAGGTGTTGTGTTAACTGTCACCATCTCTCTCCCTCTCTCTCTCTCTCAAGTCAGTGCCACATTCCTGCCTTTTTCTACACTCATGCCTGACTGTCACAGATCTTCTGTCACACAATCCATCCACCCCTCTGCTGGATGCTCTCATTTCCTCTTACCTTCTTCTGGTCTGTCCCAAATCGTCTTCACCAGATTGTCTTCTGCTTTATTGCATGTGCCCGAACCACTGTAATCTGTTCTCTTTGATCTTTTCTGCAACTGGAGCTACTTTGATTTCTGCTCTTATGTCTTCATTTATTCATCTGCCCCACAGTATCCATCTTATCAGCAATCTCAGGCATTTCATTGCCATCACCTCTAGCTTTCTCATCTGTTTTGCCTTTACTGCCCAGGTTTCTGTACCATATAGTAGTACTGGTTGCACCAATGTTTGTACACCTTACTTTCAGCTTCTGTGGCATTCCTCTGTCATTCACTACACCTAAAACTCTCTGCCAGTTGGCTGCAGCCCCTCTAATTCTAGCTTTGACCTCTTCATTTAGACTTCCCTTCTCCTTAATCACCCCAGACACTTTAAGCTCTTCACTTGTTGCACTATCTTTCCTTCTATCTCAATTCTCAGCTTCTTCTGGTTTCCTCAGCTTGCTGCTATTACCACGGTCATATCTGTACTTAGTTTCATCCCATGTGCCTTCAGTTTTGCAGTCCATTTCTCTATCATTTACTAAAGCTCTTTGTTGATTTGTCCCCTCCTACCTGTTTGTTAATGTAGTCTATCACCAGTATGAACAGCCGTCCCACTGGGAGCCCCTCTTTGAGATCAAACACTGTTCATACTTGAGTCATTGGGTCCTTGTACATAGCCTGCACTAATTCTACCAATGTTTCTGGGACTTCGAACCACTGCAGTACTGCCCAAATCACCTTTCTTGGGACCTTGTCATATGCTTTCTCCAAGTCTAGGAATGCCCAGCTAGGCCCTTTTCTCATATCTAACTTCTTCTCAATTATCTGTCTAACAGCAAACATTGGGTCAGTTGTGCTGCATCCCGATCTGAATCTGAACTGCTCATCTCCCATCTTACTTTCTACTAATCTTCATATTCATTTATCAGTCACCCTCTCCAGAAGTTTTGTGCAATATGACTGAACTTGACGCCTCTTTACTGTCCACAGTTGTGGATATCCCCTTTGTTCTTGTACACTGGTATGAGTATAGTTATTTTCCAGTCATTTGGGATGCACCTTTCTCTCCACACTGCCATGAATACCCTTAGGATCCATTTCTCCCTTATCTCACCCAGTATCTTTATCATATCTGCTGTGACCGCATCTGAGCCTGCTGCTTTCCCTGACTTCATTTTCCTTAGTGCTATGCTTACTTCTTCTAGGGTGGGTTCCTCTTCTTTTTTGATCATAGGCAGTACAGCTTCTGTAGGGTTGTCTTTATTCAAAAGCTGCTGGAAGTATTCCTTCCATCTGCCTTTGATGCTCTGTGGACTGGTGAGCAAGTTGTTGTTGGCATCCCCTATGAAGGCCGCCTGACTATCTTCTTTATATTTCTGTTTTTGTTCTGCAACCTGATATAGTCTTTTTTTTTCCAACTGCTGAGTCACTTTCTAGAAGCCGGTAGAGTGCCTCCAAATGCCCTCTTCTTTGCAACTCCTTTCTTAGCTTCTTTTTTTAGACAACCAATATTCCTTCCTAGCCTGGTCCATCTTTTTTATCTCCCAGTTTTTCCTGCACTCCTTTCCTTTGATGACTTCCTGGACTTCTGCATTCCGTCACCAGCTTTCCTTATGTACATCATTTTCGTACCTGGCACGGTCACATAGCAGTTCTGTAATCCTCACACATGCTGCTTTGAGGCACTGACATTCTTCTTCAACTCCACCTATCTCCTACTCTTTTTGGGATGCTAGAGCCCTGAGTAATTCCTTGAACTGTTGTACTTTCTGTCCAGTCAACTTCCAGGTCATCAGATAGTCTCTGTTGACCTTAGATCCTTCTCTGACCATTGCTTGCAGCTGATTGTGGCAACCAGTGGTTTATGCTGTGGGCTGGCTGTGTTTCACTGAGGATGACTTTGCAATCACATTGTCCTGTCTTTATTAGGAGGAGGTCTACCTGAGTTGCATGTTGACCACTCTTGCATGTGGTCTTGTGACCGTTTTTCTTTCTGAACAGTGTGTTGGCTGCTATCAAGCCATTTGCCAGACAGTAGTCCAGAATGACATGTCCTCCTTTATTGATGTTGCCTTACCTATGTAGACCCAGGCAGTCCTCATATCCTGTTCTGTCTGTCCCGATATGTGCATTCAAGTCACCCATTATTAACACCAATTCATGTTCTCCTGCTTTATCTAGTAGGTCCTACAACTGCTGTCTGAATGCACTCTTTTTTCCTCACTATTACAACCCTGCTGTGAGGTATAGGCTCAGATTATAAATACTATGCTATCATAAGGGCTGGAGTCTGATTGTGATGAGTCTTTCACTAATGCTGATGATATCCCTCACTGCCTTCTGAAGCCTCTCTCTCACCACAATTCCCACACCATTTCTAGCCTGTCATCCTCTAGCCTGTTCCTGTAAGGGAACCTATATTGATTGTAGCAATTCATAGTTCATGTTTGGCAGGTTGATTGATTTTATGTCCAGCTTTTGAACAGCAAAGCTATCTCAGGTAACCCAAGCTGGGCAACTGCCAGCCAGTAGCTTATTGACCCAGGGCTACTGGGCTTTTTATGGTGGGCACACACTGGTCAATAAGGGCACATACACCCCTCCCACCATTAGCATTTGTGTCTGACATAGATCGGAGTAAGCCTGGTCCTCAGCCCATTTATCAATGACAAATACCCATGCATATCTTGGTGACATTAGTCAACATGACCGAATCACCTAGAGCTATATTTTACACCACTGAGTGGCTAGCCTTGCCATGATATGTAGTCTGTGATCCATGTTCTCCTATCTTGAGGATACTGTGCACCACAGTAGTTGCCGAAAGCAGCTGGTCTATACAACTCTTTCCCTATAGGGCACCCTGTAGAGTCTGTGCTGCTGCCCACAGCTCCATTCATTGGTGAGTTTGAGATGGAAACACTCAGCATGTTTTTTGAAGGTGGGAGGATTCCCACAAAGAGAACAGAGAACATGCAAGCTTCAAGGAGGCATTGGCTGGAGGTCAGGACTGAATCTTGTACCTTGTGCATGGGAGGTGAAGACCTTAACCATTATGCCAACTTGTGATTGTCTCTCTTTCTGAACCATATGTTGAATACTATCTCGCCATTTGCCAGACAGATATCTAGAATGGCATCTTCTTCTTTATTCCTGTTGCTCCACCCATGTTGACCCAGACAGGCAAAAAAATATTCTCATCTGGATAATAAAAATATGCCAGACCTGTATACAAAACTAAAGGGACTAAAAGCATTCTTGTATCTTATTACATATGATCAAGAGATTCCAGCTTTTCAGTTTTTGTATTAGTTTTAGTTTAATTTCTTTGACATATCTTTAGCTGCCACAACAGAATTCTTTTAATCTGTGCACCTAAATACTTCATCTTATCATGTCTCCATAAATATGCGTATTGTTCACCAGTTCATTCATAGGTACATTTCTTTCTTTCTTTATTTAACGAATTCAGAATACAATAAATAAATAAATAAATAAATAACCAGGTAGAGCACTGATCCCACTGAATTTATTTCAGCTGCAGCCAGAGGTAAACATAATAGGTACATGAAATTATATACAGAGTGACTGGCAAAATGCAATATTCCCTTTTTATATATATGTATATATCAGAATTGGCTTGATGGTGCAAAGGCAATAAATAAATTACAATATATACAGAGTTATTCTCAAAACACAGTATATACATGCATTATATAAAGAGTGTAAATCAGAGTTTGCATGTTATAAGAATCACAAAGAAAAATATAGTCAGATCAGGGTATGTACAGGGAAGAGGATAGGAAGCTATGTTGCATTATATGACCAGAGATTGCATTTGTGCTTTCATAGAGTTATGAAATGTGCTTTTATTTCTGATTGGAAAATGGGGTAAGAGGAACGATCTTTAAGAAAGGAAGAGAGAGAGATTCTCATAGTTAGGAACCAGGGATTGAGAAGGCATGGTCTGTGCCGTAAAGTCTATTTTGAGAGGTTTGGAGGAGAGAACCTGAGTGTTTAGGATTTGTAAGGCTGTATGTTGGTGCACCTCTGAGTAGTCTGGAGGCTAGTGGGGGAACATAGTTTAACCCTACAACTTTTGTTTTATCTTCATTTATTTTACATTGCAAAATGTTCCATAACACTGAACTATTCTTTTCTGAATTTATCAAGTGCAAAACAATACCACTGCAAATAAAGTAAACTTTTCTTAATTACTGTAACTGCCAGGTCATATTCCATCATTTCTTATTCTTCACTCAGCTTTTTCAAAGACCACTATAAACTGCCTGTCATTCTCTATTATGATTACCTGGAGGGCCTCAACCTACTTAACTCCTAGAAAATCAAGACCCCGTTTAGTCATTATCACCTAATCTGTCAGTAAACATGGGGGCTCAGAATTTCAAGCTTGCGTCAGCAGACTATGTTACACATTGTGATAGATGGCAAACTGCTTCCTGTATGTGATGTCCTGTCTGGCACTGGTGGGGTTTGTATCTCACCGCTGCCCATCAGTGTTTCCCTGGATATTTGATGGAAAGGCGCCATGGCCCTTGCATTGACTCCATTGCCGGATAGTCTCTTGAGTCAATCTACTGGTACCCAGCATGTTACATTAACCAAGAAAGTGCACAAGAATCTTATTGAATAACAGTTCACAAAATTTAATCTGACCCTGACAGAATAAAGGGAATATGTGCTGCTACCTTTGGCATGGGCTTCCTGCAGCCACACTTGGATTAGGATTATGTAATTAACACTTACAGAGTTATCTCTTGGGTCAAGAACCACAGGCCCAGTTTTAACTTCTCTCTCTCTGTTTGTGAGAACCACCATGCTTTCTAGTGCCCCTTACCCACAATAAATGTTGTAATAACTTATTTTAAGCACACACACACACTTCACAGTGAAGGCTGATAGAGTTTTCCATTTCCCCACAGCTTTTTCCTAGCAAGGCAGTACTGCCACTACTGTAGATTATTGGGATAGAGTTCTAACACACCAGTTACTAAACCACTCTTGCTTTTAGCTAAATATAAATTGCAAAAAATAATACTACCTCATTGGTAATGTGCTCATATGTTTAGCTTAGGAGACTGATGTCACAGGTTGCCAACCTGCAGTACTAAACAATAACATCTTCTTAGATAATAAATAAATAACACACAAATAACAAACACAAATGTTTAAAAATGAATAAATAACTAAAAGTAAACAATAAAGAAGATCATGGTAATACACATGAAATATGTAGCGGTCAGGGTAATGCAAACAGAATACAAAACAGTAATCAATTGTACAGACAGAAGTTAAAGAAAAAAATCTTGATTTTTATCTGAATAAATGTTGCCAACACTAACTTAAAGAAATAATGCCCTTATTTGTTTTAAGTTAATTAAATTATTAATCAAGCAGATTAGATGAGATGCAGATGTCATAGCAACTTACATAGATGCAGATTCCAGGGTCATCCAAGCAAGACCTACTGACTTGTTAAATTGTTTCAGATATATGTCATCATTTCTTTTCTACAGAAAGCATTTTTTCTGCATCAGACCCCCTACATGCAGTGGAGCAGTTTCTCATTACAATATAGCAACTGCTTTCCCATTTCTGGCCAGCTGCCTCTTTGAAGAACATTGAAACTGTAACTTTAATGGCCTTGGGTTTCCTAACTGAAGGAAATACTTCAAATACAGATTTTATGCATTTTATGATCTACTTGCTTCCTGTCTGATTGGAGTGATACAAATCTACCTGTATATTGTTCAGCAGAAATGAATTAAACCTTCAGCTGCACTCTTTGCATATTTTCTTTTCTGCATCAATGGACAAATACATTTCTCCTGTTACTATTAAGTTATATTATAAATGGAATTGCACAGTACATATTCTGTTTCATTATTTTCAAAATATAAGTATAGCTTACAAATGTGCCAACAGTCTAAAATAAAAAAGGGAAAATATATCACTCTTCACCCAAAACAGAGTACAATAAAGTAGTATGCGGAAATCCCCACTGATGAACTACTTTCACAATAAATAGATATGCAACTGAGATGTCATAGAATTATTCTCACTACAGCCCTGTTGTCGTCCTCTGCTGCAGTGCTCACACATAAGATTACTGCTGTCATTTAATAATCTCATTTCTGATGTATACAATTCAGCTCATATTGCCTTATCTCTATATATTCATCATGGTGCTATTCATTTACTTAGGTTTTGCATATTCTTTGAAGTTGCTTTGCCTGGGACTCCACTGAAATTAGACCTTCCAAGATGGACATTCCTAGTTAAACAGAAGAAAATAAATAAAAGAAATGCATTCTAATAATATGTATATAATGTGTAAATACATTTTAGTACATTCCTTTATATTATTTATTACATTCTAAACCTAAGTTTGCTAAGTTGTGAAACTTGATTTATTTCCTACTCAAACACATTTCAAATTCAACAGAAAACTGTTCAGGATTTCATTTTCCCTTCAGCTCTGTAAAAGGCAGAAAAGGTAACCTCAAACACTTCAGGAGGGAGTATAATCACATTCCCTAGCCCAAATTAAAAAAAAAATCATAGGATTTATTTTAACATTATCTCTCTCTCTGTATATCTTTACTTCTAACTATATGTATCTATCTATCTATCTTTATATATATAGAGAGAGAGAAAAAGAGAGCTCTTTCTCTCTGTCTGTGATTATACAGTGATTGGTCAATGTGTTACTTGGTTGGCACACAAATCCCAAAACATATCAGCAGGGTTAGGGTTAGCATGCATTATTAAGGTGGAGTGGGGAGGGGGGCTGCCCCTGGTCCTTAACCTTACCCTCCATCTAAATTACAATAAAATAAAATCTCTCTTTGCCTAACTCTTACCCTGACCCCAACTCACACAAGTTTGTACACACACACACACACACACACACACACACACACACACACATACATCTACTGCACGTCCCACTTACCAGTTTCAACAAAACATGCACACAATAAAATGTCTTTTCCCTGAACTGGATGTTTGACCTTAAAATGCTCCACTTCTATCTGTCATTGAAGGCATGCAATGATCAAACCAGTTGCACCTATATGTATGCAAAAATGGAGAGTGAGAGTCTCAAAACTCTGAGAAATTGTGTGCAGTTGAAGAAATGCATCCAAAGTCTGAAAATTGCTGTATGTTGGAGACTTCCACAATCATCTGTCCCACTGTTGACTGCATTTTTATTGGGTCATAAGATACTATTCAGCCATGACCTGGAAGAGAGAATACATAATGAAGAGCATACAACAAATATTTCATAACAGTTAATATACACACACATTTTTTTCAGTTATATATACTGTATAATGCAATATGAACATGTTCACTTTGCATAGTGGTAGTCATTAGTATATTTAGAAAGTTGATTCAAAGAAGGCTTGTGTTGGCATTCCTTACAATCAGCCAGTGTTTTTGAAGTATTTGCAAGTGAAATATTCTTTAAGGAAGTAATGTGTTGTCTTTAGGTTCTGGGGTGAATCTTGAAACTTAATTTCAGATGGGAGCTTGTTCCTGTTTTGGAGAATGCCCATTTCCCCATTACACTCTTGAAGGATGTTCTATTTAGGATTATGGTGCAGTCTTGTGGGTTTCTTAAGTGATATTGTTGTTCTGTAAGTGGAAGTTTTCTTTTCAAAGGGGGACAATAGCCTTGTTTTAATATTTTGAATATAAGGATGTTCCAGTGTAGGGGGTTGCATCTAGCTGTCATACCTTTAGTAGAATGCTGCACTGATGACAGTGTGTGTCAACTAGTAATGCAAATCTGCATTTTATTTATTTACTGTAGTCTGTAGACTTTGTGTACTATGGTATGAGTGGCACGTAAGAATGTATATTCCAGTTCAAGCAAAAGAATATTCCTGGCTATGTGTGCTGTGTGTGTGTGTGTGTGTGTGTGTGTGTGTGTGGGGGGGTAGATGACAGATTTTTATATATAAGTTTTAATTTAGAGAGGACTTTATTAACTATTATGCCAAAGTATGTGTAGAGAAACACAGAGAACCAAAGTGAATTCCTTTCACTTTGCTGGCATTGTATTTGACCTTCACCCTTTGCTTGCATGTGTTGAGCATACATAGTAAGTCAGTGTAACTGTTTTAAGTAGAGATGAGACGGGGTATGTGGATCATCCATCATCCAAGTTAAGCTCTGACCCTCAGGAGAGACCTTATATGGGTATTAGGATACTTAAGTCTCAGGCTGTGTGACATAAAGTTGGTATTTATTCCAGAAGATAGGGTCACCTCAATATGACTGAGCTGCTGCAAGGAAGCTCTCCCTGTTTGCACTCATGCATCTAACATCTATTAAGAGTATCGTGCATTCTTAGTGACCATCGCTTAATGCAGTACTTGATTACTTGATAGCATACCACCAACTGTATTCTATTCTACTAGCCGTTCTCAACACTCACATGCCCATTGGTGCAGCTACTTGGAGGAGTGTATGTGTGAGAAACAGCTTGCCTGATAGGAACCTGAACTGGGAATCATTGCTGGACTTCTGTGCTGGTCGGGGATTGTCCATAACAAACGCCATGTCTGAACACAAGAATATTTTGTGTTAGTGCTCCTTGAGAGAAATGACATTGATCGCTTTTGTAGTCATGTTAAGAATGCAGAGGTTGTATGTTCTGGACATTCCGAACAAGTGAGGTGCTGCCAACAAGCAGCCATTTGTTTGTAAGTTGTCAGATGGTGGTGAGGTGATTGGATCAATCTAAGAAATCCAGACCTATAATGTGGATGTGCTGGAAATAATTAGCAGATATTTCTGTGAAGGGTGAGTTCAACTTTCTCCTGCTTCTGACCAGTGATATATTTAGAGGGTCTGCAGCAGTGAAGGCTAAATAGATCTCATTTAGTATCACACTAGCTTAGGTGCAATCAAGGAGCTGTGGATGAAAAGTCAGTGCTTGTCTTGGTGGTAACCTTAGAATGGATACCAGTGGTGAGGGAAGCCTATGAGTTAAAGAAAGAAGACTTTAATGCAGTTCTAGCTGGAGAGTCTGATCCATAGGTTTTGACAAGTTAGAAAGGTAGAAGCTGCAACAATAACTGAAGAAGAAGTCCACATGTAGAAATGTTTGGTGAAAATCTTTTTTATATGGCCTCAAAAGAAATTCTGGCAAAAAATAAGATGATCTAATGGTCAGTGAGGCATTACCCAGGCTGTTTTTCACATGAGTGGAGAAATGCTAAACTGGGGACAGGTTCTGGAGGTGAAAGGGACACTTGGAAGAACCCATGAGCTCAGTTTTGTAATTGAGATTAAACAGTCCCATTGTGACAAGGTGACCGAAGTGGATCAAATCTGTCTGAAAAAGCTGAATTTGCTGGACATTGTTGGACTGTTATGGTTAATGCACCTTTCCAGTTTAACATTTGCATTGTGAAAGTAGCTCTGGGCTGACAAAATAAGGTGGCGGTCTCCATCTTTCAGAGAGAGGAAAGAGGTTTTCTATCAGTTATAGACAAAGTATGATGATCCTCAGCCTCCCTGAGAAAGTCAATACTGTGGTGCTGGGAAGAAGACTCCGTCTAGTAGCTGAACCTGTTACTCAGGAGGATTGATACAGATTCTGTCCTGGACATGAAACAGTGGCTCAACTTTTTATCCTTGAAGGGATACTGGAGGGTTATGGGAGTTTGACAGTGCTATCTCCATGTGTTTTGTTGTGTGAGAGAATACGTGGTTACATACATCAAAATATCTTCTTGGGATGCTGCAAGTGTATGGGGTTCTTTAGCTACTGATTGTTCCCTTATTTAGGGAGCAGGAGTTATGCCCACATTTTTAGCTTTAAGTTGAATATGTTGATGGTGTAGATAAATGGCCTGGGGTATGTTTTGTTTTTCCATCTGTTCATGATTTTTATTTTGAAGGATATCCAGGTGCAAAAGTGATCTGAAGGTTATCAAGTTTGGGGATAAGAGGGATGCATTTTTGTTGTTTGCAAATGATGTTACCACCTGGTCTCTAGTAACTGTGATCCCTGACGCTCTGGAGTAATTCATTGCTGAGTATCAAGTGGCTGAAATGAAAATGAACATTTCCACAATGGAAGTCACGTCTCACTCCCAGAAAAGAGTGGACTGCTCTTTGCAGATGAGAAGGGAGGAGCTATGTATGGAGAAATTTAATTATCTTAATGTCTTGTTCATGAATGAAGGCCTAGGGGCTTGGGGGACTGACCAGTGAGTGGATGACTGGAAGCAGCAGCGCTGGGCTTTTCCAGACTGGTGGTGGTGATACAACAGCTAAAAAATAAAATAAAAATCTCAGTTTCCTAGTATTTGTATAGGCCCATAGGTTTTTACTAAATGTTTGTCCAAGGAGACCCTTTGGAAGCTCAACCATACCACCAGTACTGGTGGTAGCCTAACAGTATGCCCCACTATGTAGTCTTTCTCCACATATCCCTGGTATAAATTTAAAATGATCCATCTAAGTATTCAAGACTAATATTAAAGTTGTTATGGGACTACTCAGCCTGTTAGCTAATGACAGCCACTTCCATATGTTTGGTGAGGTATCTGTCAAGCTATCTGGTGTTGCTGTTGATGTTCTAATGGTTTAGGTCTTCATAGCTGTTGTTAGCCTCACCATTGGTTTATTTTAGGTGAAGGATTTCAAAGAATCTTAGGTCATTCATAACAAGGAAGACTAAGCAAAGATCACCCTCCAGGAGTCTGTATGACAATGAGTTTGGGGAAAGGGATTTTAGTCTACCTTAGTAGCAAAATGGTATTGATACATGAGATCTTTTTATAGGAAACTTTGAGGTCTCTCAAACTGGTTTAGACACTTAGCAAGGTGCATGCAGAAAGGTACATTATACTTAATGATAAGCCTAAAATATATGGAAAAAAAAAACTTTAACTTCATTGGACATTAAGGAGACACAACAAAGGATAAGCTTTGCAAGGTAGAAGGATCTTCTTACCACTACAGAGACATGGTCATCAAAAGAGTCTGTTTTACAAGCATTTGTACAGAAGTACCCGATTGTGTTAAAATTTAAATGGAATGTTATCTGTGCAATAACTAGCAGTGATGCTAGTTGCCAAATGGAAACTACTGCATTTCTTTGTATTGAGGGTAAGCCCATGATTAATATAACAAACATTGGTTTAATCCAGCCCTTCCTGGAGAATTTGGGTATCAGGATGAGATTTTATTTATAACCCCCCCCCCCAATTTGCAAACATTAACAAGCTTGGTTAGCCCTAGTCCCTTCACATTAGCTTTTTTTATGAAAGAAACATATGCAAAAGAGATTATAGTCTTTATATACTGAATGAAAGACTGTGATCACAGATGCTTATAGTAGAAATGAACTTCCTTTTGCAGAGTAGTTGTGCTTACTGTCCAGAATAATGTAATGAACTCAGTGATCCAGGAGGATCTCGAAGTGGAGTCTCCCCTCATCTGTTCAGAGGAGCCAAATGAGGTGATTTTAACACTTTGTAAGGACACCTTTTTATACCCCTCACAGTTTATGTATCAGCTATGTATGGCCCTTGAAAGGCATCCCCAGGGCAGACAGAAGAACAAGGACATGTTACAGCCTAAAGCAAAACACGCAAGTACACACGTGTGTGTGTGTGTGTGTGTGTGTGTGTGTGTGTGAATGTATGCATATATATATGCGTGTGTGTGTGTGTATATATATATATATATATATATATATATATATATATATATGTATATATATATATATATATATATATATATACACACACACACACACACACACACACACACACACACACACACGCACACACACACACAGTATAGAAAGATCAAAAACAAATTGCCATTAGGTTTCAGTCATAAAATACTACAGAAAATATGATTTGTTTGTGTGCAATCTAGTCATCAGTATGTTTGAAAACAGCATAAATGGTACTTCAAAACACTGTTTCATGTCAGTTTAAAAGATTAGCTAACAGGTAAAATGGTAATGTTATGCATTAAGGGATATATTGCTAATGCCACTACTATAAATATGCGAGAGGCTGCATAATTTCATTATTGTCTAGCACATTCAGAGCTTGATGTTTACCTGTTTCTAGCTTTAAAAGGCAGTCATTGGAATCTTTTACTAACAGACTTGATCATCCTTTACAGATGTGGCTATTATCTTTATGGAAGAAAATCCAGCCTTCATTTTGCTCTGAACATAAAATAATGCTGAATAAAATCAGTAAGTAAATGCACACTGGCTTTCTTCATAATTGCTCGTGTTTTTTATTTTTACAAATATATAAATATATTGATATATTTAACTATTTGCTGACTGGAGGCTGAACATCTTTCTCTAGTCTACCCTGACAATTTGATAACATGCTCTGTAGATGTTGAATGGCTTTTGTTTTCACTCTGTCAAGAGAATACTGTAAATTATACAGTGACTGGCCATTAATATTCTAAAATGAGCATGCTGATTGGCCAGCCCAACCAGCGTGCCAGTCGTAAATCCGAGAATATACTAACAGAAAAAGGTCTAGTCGCCCGGACTTTTTTCCATTGGTATATTCTGTAAGTTTAATTACTTTTTTTAAACAAAAATTAAAAAAAAAAAAAAAATCTGTAGTCGGGACTCCAGACATATGAGAGAGAGAGAGAGACAACACAGAGAAAATACTAGGAAAATAGCTACGTTATTTAAAACTAAAGACACGCTGCGGTGGTGGTGCTGCAGTAGCGTTGTCGCCTCACAGTTAGACATTGCCCGTTCGATTTTCAGTTAGAACGTCTTCTGTATGGCGACATGCGTGAATGGGCGTTCCTTCGTTGAAGGTTGTGCGTTAGGCCCGGCAAGCCAGCACGTAAAAATCTACTGCCAATCATTAGCGGACCGGAGTTCCGCTGTGGCGACCCCTAACCAGGAAAAGCTGAAAGACACAAACAAACATTTAAAACTAAAGACATGTACCTGATTTTCTTTGTATTTCATCCATTCTCTCTCTCCTACCCCTAAACTGTCCAAAACTTTTTTTTTTAATTAAAAAAAAAAAAGAAAGAAAGAAAAGAAAAACAGAGCAACAGAGACCTTCTTTTCTCAATTGCTTCCTTTCCAAAGCACTGATGTATTGGGTATGCATGGGAAAGCAAGTCCCATATGCATGACCAGTACATCAAAAAAGGCACCGGGATATTACTAGCCACGGATCGACAGTATGGCATTGTTATATAAAGCCATTATTTAAGAAAGGTAAGTATTTTTTCTTAAGTAATGTCATTGTAAAATAGCAATAACTGACTCCGTGTTGTGGTATATTAAGACTTACCCACAGTTGGCTTTATTTAATCACTTGGGCTTTACCCTCATGATTAAACCAGACTAACCATGGGTAAATCTTAATATACCACGCCGACCTCATCGGTTATTGCTTAAATATTCATTCCGGCAGTGGGACTTTGAAGCTGGTTGGATTTAAGCATTCTAATATAACAACTCAAACTCACGAAGCGAAGCTAGGCAGATAAAAGAAAATAAGAGTGATTGCAACACAGAATTTGGAAAAGGTGAGACACACAGAGAAATGTGGTTGTCAGCATGCAGCCGAAGAGACTGTAGTCTTTGAAAGTTGATATAAACAGCAAATAACCACAAAAATGAAGCTTGCGAGGTAATCCTTTGTTATGTAACCTCAATAAAAATACATGACACTGTTCTACATTTCTGGGAGATCACAGTATTAGATTATGTGATTAGCAGGAGAGGAAAATGTATCCACCAAAGGACAGTGTTGATTTCCTATGCTTTTTCCTTTTAATACAAAGAATTGACTTCTGTGCGTAGCAGATTTGTCTGACATGTTGAAACTATTCTAAACTTTTCTCATGTGCAACTGCATACAAGCAATAAAAAGTTTCCATCTGTGTTATTTTAAGTTCTAAATGTTCCATTGGATTGACTAGTAAAACATGACTGATGTCATTGCATAATTTACTTGAATAATTTTATAAATGTACTGCTTACATTTTGTGACATTAAGACAGCAAATAACCAGGAAAACCATATATGAAAGTTATAGGGCTCCCATTATTTGTTTTTATTATTGCACTTATTTACGAAAACCCAGCACTACTGTTAAAAGTAACTCATATAAGGTAAGCGGTGCATTTTATAAATTCATTTTGTCATATTTAGCTGCTTTTAACTGCTACTGTAGCTTGTGTACATAATAAACTAAGTTGGATAATGCATTTAATTGTTTGGGGAAGGTGTATTGAGAGGGGTACTGCAAGGGTAAGGCAACTGTTGGATTGAAGGACTGTGAAGCAGAGCTGGGGACACATCCATCAGTACAGAAGTGCAGGACAATTCAACACATTCTGGCCAGTGTTGTGATACCAGTTTAAAATGTGCCTGTTGTATAGGTTATACACATATATGTCATGTGCAGATATATTCTTAAATATGTTTGAAAATAATCTTGCCAAATAATCTTGGTCAGATGCACTGTTATGTATATTGTACTGTAGGGGACATTTGCTCAAAAATGTATGTGCTTGATGGTACTTAAAGTTTGGATGGAGCTGTATGATTGCCAAACACAGAAACAGCATGCTATATGGACAGGATGGAGGCTGGTGGTGTAAGGATTTTTCAGGACCACTCATGAACAAAATGTTAATGCAGGTGCTTTCCATCCCTCTAGTGCAATGCCTAAAAATAGACAAAAATGAAAAAACTACAGACTCTGATGGTAAGAGTACACATAAAGTTAGTTCTCTGATGTGGAGAATGAGGTGCTATTCCAGGAGCTTTGGCTCTGTGGCTAATGGCTTTTTGGATGGAATGCTGCCAACTGGACCTATTGGGACCATTCATGGAAAGACCTAGTGGTAGACATTAATGTTGTAGGTGGCCAGAATCATACTTATATAATGGTGCATTTCAGGATTACTGACATGACCCATGAAACTGACTGACAGCTGTTTACCTGACTTGGGAAGTTAGGTTTTTGGGTGCTAAGACATGACTTGAACACCTCTCAGTCAGATGGAGGAGTTTCTGGTCTCTTTTAGAGTCAGTGACACTTCCACATAATCACCTAGTGTGGGGTTAGATGCTGGAGCAGAGATTGCCTGGATTTGATGCAGGTATGTAGACCTCTTTCTCTACAAGAGTAGTTGTAAGTCCTCTTGACCCCTTAGTCACTGTTCAAATTATTAAGCTGGCTGATTTAAGGTCTATAGGAACAATAGAGATTCTGCCTTCATGGCCAGCTGAAGAAGGTAAGCAGTTAAATGTATTGTTTTCATGCTTCTATTGCTACACCTGAGTTTCACATATACGTCTGGTACTGAGTAATACTTCTAGAAGCTATTCTGCTTGGTGTGTTTACAGGTGATTCTAAACCTGGCACTAGACTTCAGATACTGCCTAATGTTAGAGGGTCTGCGCCCATGGATGATTGCAGGGATGAACTAACACAGTCGGAGAGTACAGTGTATGTGCTGGACACAGGGTATGTGAGCACTGCATTCCCTAGGCAGACCAGGGACCCATCTTCTATTCCTGTGGACACCCAGTAGATGCACACCACACAGGGAAGACATGTTATTGGTAGCACTAGCAGTCAGGGAAGCATGGTACCCAACTTAGTGGATGCATGTCAGGAACTACCCATAGCCCCCCATAAGAGGAGAGGTATTCTCAGGGGCTGTTTAATGGTGCTCATTGGGACATGGTTGCCACCCTGTCTGGTGCTTTGGACCTGTATAATGCATTGAGCTGCAGTGCTGCAACTACTGTTGGGGCTGGATCCCAGCAGACACCGTTCACACTACCACAAGCCATAGTATACCACATCCACACACGTCCATTGACATTTGCCTTTCACAACCCTTTTTATGTTAACCCCCCAACACACATGCACACATTGAAAGTCCATTCACACAGCAGCAGGTTTTTGTTCAATAATCCTCAGCACTTGCAAATTTTCCTGTGAAAAACTTCCACTTGTGCTCCCTTTCCCACTTATACAGATGATAACTGTCCCCTGTCCTTTGTCTATTGTCACTTGGGTTGCCTACGTCTGATGCACAGTGTGACCAGCCTGTGCATGGGTAAGTGCAGCCTGGTACTGCCTTTGCACACATCACTTTTACTGTAGTTTATCTGCTTATTCTGGCCGACTGCATTCTGAAGCTATGGGCAAGCTGCTGTCTGTTTGCTAGTGCCACAGCATACCGTGCCAGTCTCTACCTGGCATGATCATCTCCTGCTGCTGTGTCCTCCATCAACTCCTCATGTGACCCAGGCTTCACAGTCTGGTGTGCTGGAGATTGCTTCTCTTGAAAATGGACACCCTGCTGTAACTGTCTCCTAAGTATGGTATTGTGTAACATTGCACAAACTGAACATATTCTGCACACGTGCGAAGGTCATACTGCAGTTTACCACTGGATAAATTCAGACAGTGAAAGCATGCCCTCAATAGCTCTAACACATGCTCAGTAATTTTCCCCATTTATGACTGGGTATAGTTGGGCACCTGGTTTTCTGATGATGTGAATTTCATTAGGATGTTATCAGCCAGGGTTCCACATTATAACTGTAATCTCCAACAAGGTGACCCTTGGGGGAGGGGAGTCTTCGCTTACAAAATATTGATGGTGGTTACAGGTGTGGGTGGCCTGCAAACACATTGCAGATGACACTCTGTGCATTACAGACCACCTGGCAGTTGATGGTGTGGTACCCTTTGTGATTCACATACTTCCTTCCCAGTTCACCAGATATGGCCTTCATTTCAGTGTAGGTGCAGTCTCTGGCCCTTGCTACCTCAGGAAAATGGGCTGTATCATAGAATTCCCACATGATGTTCCCTCTCAATTCTGTGGAACATGGGATCTACATGTCTGACATGGCATTGAGAAACTGATAACCCCACTGTGTTCCCAGTAGGTCGCTGAAAGTTCCTTTTAGCCAATACATGTAAATCAAAAAACAAGCACATTTCTGTGGTATTCCCGAAGTCTCAAACAACCCACTAAACAAGTATAGTGGGTCCAAAAACAAAACATTGTACGAAACTTCTCTGTGTGGAAGATATATCTAGTTAATCACTGTATATTAATCAGATCAGATAATGGTAGTAGAAATACTGAACTTAAATTCGTCCTAAGTAAAAAAATAATAATAATAATAATAATAATAATAAAAAGTATATAATTTGAAATATTGTACTGAATTATTAAGCATTCGAAAGTAATCCAGGCAGGGTAGGCAGTCGGTTTCCAGTCGAAAATCCTTTATTAAGTACACAGACAAGCAATCCAAGTAAAACAAAAACAAAAATAGAGTAATCTAAAAGAACAAGAAAAAGAAAAAAAATGTATGATGATGGAAACAAAATATACACTTAAATTAAAACTGATTTAACATGGTATTTAAAACCAACTGAAAGAATAAAATAAAATAAAATTAGTCATGTAAACAATGTGGCAATTTTCTAAGTTCCAGTACACTGTTACTGTGTTACTTTTATTTTACTTGGATCACTTGTCTGTGTGCTTAATATTTCCTAGTAAGGGTACTTCATGACTACCATGGGATTGCAGATGAGGCTGACACATGTCTACAGTTTCTTACGTTGTGTCCCTATCTGCATGATGCTGGTCCACAATGCCAGATTTGTGGAGTCGATGAAATGTTATGTGTGGCTGGATGACCTGGTGCCTTCAGGGATCATAATGTGCAATTTCATTCATTGCAGCAGCAATAAGAACTTGCTGCAGATACATATTTCTTAATGCTATGGCAGCCGTAACATTATTTATTTCCCTTCCCATGAATATTCATCTGAGTTCAATTATACAGCAGGTGCAACTCCACTGGATGGCCTGCATATGTTTATTAATCACGTCAGCCTACCCTGAACTGCTAATTAAATATGGTAATTATTACCATGTCATTATATTGCCTTTAGCATATACCTTGTCTGACCCTTCTAGCTATACATGTGTATGTAAATTTTATACACCTTTCACATGGCCACTCATCGCAAAATGTCAATTTGAATGATGTGGGAAAGTTTTCTGAATCTAGCCATTGTTTTGCAACTTATAGTAATTCATAGGTAACTGCTTTTTAGCTAGTGTGAGTTAGATAATGTACAGCTGGCATTGCCATTTGACAGTATGATTTTTTTTCCAAATAAATAATATTCAGAAGAAAATAAAAAAAAAAACAAACAGATATATATATATATATATATATATATATATATATATATATATATATATATATATATATATATATATATATATATATATATATATATATGTATATATATATATATATATGTATACACACACACACACATACACACACACACACACACACACACACACACACACACACACACAGTTTTACGAGTAAGTCATTACTTGAACCGAAATGCTGAAATGAGCACATTGTTCGCTCACATCTCCAAATGCGGTAATGTCAATTTGTTGAATTTGACATTATCGACATGGACCAGATGTCCGGAAATGTACTACAAATGTTTTGCAGGGGTGAAAGCCCCCTGCACCCCCACACCCCCTGCTAATTATATATTCCAACTCTGAGATCGCACTACAGTGAGGAAAAAGGTACTTTTCCTGATCCCCACTGTAGTGCAATCAAATTGAAACAGTGACATGCAAAACCACAAACACAAGCCACATGTTGATGTTTTAGAGGCGACGTGGTTTCCATTCGCAATTATGAACTTTTGCACCTTTACCTTCGACCATATGAACAACAATAAGGTAACTTTCACATATTTGATAGTAAACCACACATATTCATATACAGATATGTGTGTTTGTGTGTGTGTGTGTATATATATATATATATATATATATATATATATATATATATATATATATATATATATATAGTTACACTGATTAAAAAAAAAGTCTGATTTCTTTACAGTTTACTATCAAAATGTACAAAATCAAAACAATTTTCCACTTTTTGATCATCTTCTTTATCTGAATTTGGTAATACAGAATTACCAAAATGTCGGAAAAAGTAACCACAGAATCGACATTCGAACACCAGAAGTTCCAGTGTCGAAATTCCGTGTTATTGGTAATGTTTTTTGCTGGGGGGCAAGCCCCCCTGCACCCCCATGTGGCTGGCTACGCCCCCCCTGCATATTATATATTCCAACTCCAAGATCACACTACAGTGAGGAAAAAGGTAAATTTGCAGATCCCCACTGTAGTGCGATCTGTTATCAGAAAGTTGATCCCACATTATGGAATGAACACAACCATTCGATAATGAGGTTTCGAACACTTCCGGATTGGCATTACGGAAACTGGAAAACATGCAGTTGCCCATCCTAGTTTCAAGTAAGTGCCATTCCACATTTTGATAGTAAACATTTCTTGCCTTTCAGTCATCAAATCCAGTGCAACTTCTTGACATGTTCTCCATAACAAATAAATTAGATCTTGCCTTAGATACTCCCAAATATTTGCTCTGATTCACATTCTGTTTTATATATTGTAGCATAGCATGTTGTTTCTACTGGGTAATTTCTCAGCAGCATGTAAGTCATACAGGGCAGAAACAGGAAAATGATATGATAGGTTAGTAGTATGGGCCAAACAGTAATGACTTAGATAAGGAAATAGCTGTAGGAAGGCTATACTATTAGAATCTATAACAGATTGGAGAAATCAGATTCTTCACTTTAAACAAGCATACCTGAGCTTCAAGTGTGAAAATTAATGTTAAATTGCACCAATGCCAGGTTAATTTAAAGATGGCAGAAGTCATTGGGAAGTCCAGAGGAATCTGGACCATTTGGGTTTATGGAAATGCTCTTACTGGAAAGAAATTGAGACCAGGAAATCGGCTGTTAGATGGGAGTTAAAAGAAAGGGTTAGTATCTGCAAGTGGAAGTCTTGGTTGTGGAGAACCTTGAGGTTTCCTGTTTTGTACTGGAAGGGTTTGGTAACACAATCTTTTATCTGGTTACTTGCTTTGTACCAAAGGATCTTGGTAACACACTGTTTTCTTTTACCAAAAGAATTCTTGGTGATGAGAGACCGTAGAACCTGTTAATTGTATAATACTGACTGTTCTCCTGAACTCTCTCTTGGGGTTCTGTTTTGAGGAAAAGATTACTTTGGGCAAGATCCTTTTATTTCATAGTCTTAAGTAAAGGGTGTAGTTCAGAATGACTGCCTGTTTTATGAAAAATCTAGTCTTATCTGTGTTGATTTATTGTCATGTCTGTGACAGTGGACTGAACACTTACTTCACTGCAAGCTTTTTCCGTTTTGTTGTTATTCTTCAGTTTGTTTTTTTCTTGGGAAAAGCAAAACCTGTCATATGTTCTATAAGAAGACATTATCACTTCTGATGAAACCTGGTGTAATTACTGATTAAAAATCACCTCTGGTAAAGAATGTGGGAAGCATCTAGATTTTTTTCCATATCACTGTTGCAGCATTCTTCACCTAAGGCATCTTCTGCTAAGGAAAGCCCACTCTCTGGCTAGTATACCAAAGCCTTTGGCACTTATAGGTACCATAAATCACACATATGCTCTGTGTGCAAAATGTAGGGCAGAAAGGTGATGTATGGATGCAAACACTCAGAACTTCTTTGCTTCCAGTCTGAGCGCCATTATTATCCATTGGTCTGAACACCTTTCTGCTGTGCTGGTTACCAAGCTATTTTTTCTGATAAGTGCTCCATCGTGATTTCTTCTCTCCCTTTTGATATTGTGTTCATGTCATCCAGAGAGGGAAAATGCAGTGTGGGAGGCAGATTCCCCATAAAGAGCATCATGACTAGTGTCTGTTTTGTGGGTGCTTTGCAAGATCATACACAGTGTTCTCTCTGCCAGGAGTTTGTGCCTAAGACTCTATGTAGTCACCTCTCATGCTTGTCCATATATCTTGAGAACCAGTGGCTTAATGTGTTGTCTCAGAGTGCGATGGCAGAATCCTCCTGTCCTGAGGAACAACTGTATGCCAAGAAGGCCCAAAAAGTCAGGCCTGATTCCAGCTGCTGTCAAACCTCCCGCAGATGTCTCTTTGGAGGGTGGTGAAAGTGATAAAAGACCATCCGGTGCTTGTTTTAGATTCCTCTGCCAACACCCCATCAGAAGCTGGCATAAATCCAAATTCTCACACATCTTGGAGGCTTTTCCAATGTCCATACCTGAGGTTAAGGGGGAACCTTGGATGATTATTTCTAAATGACCCAGGGGGATTCCTCAGCTTATAGTGGGGGAGAAAATTCCTACCACCATTATAGAGTCACTTCAGGGGTCTGACCCTCTGAAGGTTTTTTGGGTAACTGTTCCACAGAAAAAAGAAACAGAAATAAGATCTCTCCTGTTGTAGATGATCCTCAGCATGAATGGCAGGATTTCACTCTGGGTTTATTTAATGCTTTAATGACCTTGAAGCCTCCTCAGGGGGTCTCTGTTCCTGCTCACCATGGTCTTTTACTCCTGTTAAGAGGCCTAGGGCATTGGATTCCTCAGATGAGGATTTGGACTCAAGGGAAGAATACCTGGCCTATTCTTCCCAAATTCCTTCCCCCAGACTACGGAAGTCTAGATTTCCCCTTGGAAGAGTTGTCCTTTGGGGGGATACTATAACCCACATGATAGACTATTTTAAGTGGAACTGTTCCCAGGTCTCTGATGTTCAAAAAGATACTATGAGCTCCCATGGATGGAATCTCCTAAAGTATGTACTCCTGTGCATACCTTGAAACCTCTTAGCAGAAGAAATCTGGACAAAGTAAAAAATAATGGGGGATAAAGGCCCAAAAATAGGGATAGATTTTAAATATTGCTGTTATAAACTTAGAAAGCAGCTAGAATAACAACATTTGTGTTAGCTTGCATTTTCTGAAGTATATGAAGCGTGAAACTCAAATGTATGCCATTATTTAGTGACTTTATTCCTCATTGATTTGCCAGAAAACCACAAATTTTATGATGAAATGACCAAAAATATGAGTAAAACATCTGGACATTCTGCAAAAATCTGGATAGTTGAGAGATATGCTCCAGTGTTGTCTTTTCTTTTGGATACTTTTTCTGAAGCATCTGTAGCCCCTGACTCTCAGTCTCCTGTGCCAAAGAAGCCTGATAGGTTTTACAAATGTGCCTGAAAACTGCAAATTTCTTTATAAGTGCCCTTCTGCTGCTCCTTCAGTAGTAGCAGTTTCTTCTGACAAGGCCATCAAGTTTTTGTCCTCTACTAAGCTGCTTCCTTCT
This sequence comes from Protopterus annectens, assembly GCF_019279795.1. Classification (NCBI taxonomy): domain Eukaryota; kingdom Metazoa; phylum Chordata; order Ceratodontiformes; family Protopteridae; genus Protopterus; species Protopterus annectens. The sequence continues at coordinate 1,018,740,490 of NC_056739.1, read as the reverse complement.
GATAAGAATAGTAGGGCCATGGAAACATTGGGCAGGAAGGTTTACACTGCTGCCAACTTGTCCTTTAGGGGCATTAACTACCAGACTCATATGACCAGTTATGTTTTGGCCTTTCTTTCCCAAATTTCTAAGGTGGTTTCTGACCTCTCTGATTCTGAGGGGAAGGCTTCTGCCATTTCCTTGTTAGGCTTCTGAAGTTGCCCACCATTCAGTCAAATGTAACTATAATGCATCTGATGCCTCTTCCAGGGTTCATGCTTTTGGTTCAGCCATGAGCCTGATGACTTCAAGGCCAAACTTTTGGATGCTTTTCTGGATAACAAAAGTATTTTTGGGACTGCTGCTGACTTAAGTCCCTCCAGGATAAGGGTAAGGATTTGCATGAGATGAAACATGTTTTTGTTCCCCTATTTCCAAGTTTCAAAGGAACTATCTTTCCAAGTCTGCCTCTGTTTGTAGGCATACCCATCCCCCTCCTAAGGGTATGTGTAGAGTGAGCCCCCCATATCCTGGGTGTCAAGGAAATTGACCTAGCAAAAAAAGTTTAAAGCAGGAGAAAAGAGGTCATTCTTATCTTGTATTTCAGCTTTTTTTTTTTTTTTTTTTTTAGTGTTTTGGGAGTCAGCAGTGCAACTCCAAAAATGTCAATAGAAAATGGAGAAAATAGCCATATCTTTCATACTTTGCTTTAGACGCAGAAAGGGAGGGCTCATTTCTATTTTTTGTGTAGAGAAAATCAGAACAGTCGAGGACAAAGGTGAGGTTAAGGATACAATGGACAGTCTGATCAGGTGATGCCTCACATGGTTGAAGGTGCCATCTTATCTTACTGTGCCACCACAAAACTGTAACACTGCATAATTAATATCGGGGGCAAGAGTTTGAAGGTTTGTTTGAGTCTGAGAATATGATCACTCTGGCAAAACCTCAGTATACTTGCAGAAAAAGGATCAGTCTCAAAAGTCAGTACAGGTGGTATGCGCTGGGGAAAAGACTGTATTCAGTTGCTCAGGCACAGTCACAGTTTGAGACAGTCCTAAACCTAGGACCACCCTTGTGGTAAAGCCTTACAGTGTCTCTTTTTCAGGATTTGGAAATGTAATTAGTGGAAAGGCCGTATTTGGTGCTGATAGTCAGACAACCTGGTATATTATCAAGTCCCTTGGATGATGTACTGTTAGCTTTTGAGAGGTTTACCAAGTAATTACATGGGACTGTGGACACTTTGGACTAATTATATATGTGGTTGGAGTAACATTTGCACTGCATTTGTCAAGTAGAATATCTGCTATTTCCTTTGGGTCACTGTGGGCAGTATTGTTGCTGACTAACGCAGAAGACTAATGGGTGTTATTTCCTAATTTCCAGACAAAGTTAAAGATTTCCATTTTTTTTTGGGGGGGGGGGTCTCAGTTGCCTTTTAAAGTTCATAATTAAGTCTGAGTTTTCTGATGGTACTCTTAAGCCCTGTACTAGTTTGCTTAAGCTTAACTGTGTTCTTAAACTGGGTAGAATGAGAGGGGGAAGGGAGTTCACATAATTGTTAAGTTTGTTACCTCAGAGATTCAAGGTACAGGGTTTGGTTTTGACCTCTGGTTATCTGGTTATTGGCTAGGCGTGTAATAACTGTAGACTGATAGCCTAATATTAGCATATAACAATACACACAAACACACACACACACGTATATATATATATATATATATATATATATATATATATATATATATATGTGTGTGTGTATATATACACACACACACACACACACACACACACACACACACACAAACATATATATATATATATATATATATATATATAGTCTAATATTAGCATATAAACATATATACATACACATACACACACACACACACACACACACACACACACACACACACACATATATATATATATATATATATATATATATATATATATATATATATATATGTACACATACATACACACACATTTTTGTTATTATTTATTTTATTTTATTTGCAGTTGGTTTACCAGGATAGTCCACTGGGCCAATAAGAGCCCGTTTTCAATGGAGTCCTGGGGAGAAAAGCTCCAAGACAAAGGTTACAAAAAAGATTACAGCAGTTTACAATTTCAATCATTTGTAAGTTAAAGACAAAGCTTTAAAACAGCGGTAACAAAAAGATTATAGCAGTTTACAATTGCAGTCATTTGTGGGTTCAAGACAAAACAAAGATTAAGCATTTACAATGCAATTTTTAGGTTTCATTTTGTAGAAAACCAAGATTTAAGCAGGTATAATAAAAATGTTTAGGTTAAATTTTGTAGAAAAACAAAGCATTGCTGCAGTAAATATATAGTTTCTTGAGTGGAATAGTAGGATAAGAGAATTATAAGATGTCATTACAGTTGGCTTATTATTTGGTGTCTGGTAATATATGGTAAAGTTGCCTATAGGAAGTGAAGAATAGGCTAGGAGGTGTGGGAGCAGGAGCATTCCCATGAGGATGTTAGATGTGAGTGCAGTGATTTTTTAAAAGCAGGGAGGTTGGTGGTGATATGGATGGAGGGAGGAAGGGAGTTCCATAGGTGTGCCAGGGCAAAGGACAGGAGGTTTTGTCCTGGAGAGTGAAGGGGTTTGTACAGTTCTATTAGGTTTTGGTTATTAGACCTTAGGAGTCTTTGTGGCAGGTGCATTTTAAAGGTAGAGCTGAGAGAGGGACAGAGGGAGGGATGAAACATTAGTTTATGAGCAAAAGTCAGCTGAGTATAGGAGAGATAGTTGGGAAGCTCTAGCCAGTTAAGTTTGCGGAGAGATGCACAGTGATGGGTAGATGATTTGTGGCTAGTGGCAAATTTGGCAATTTTATTATAACAAGAGGACAGTTTTGTTTTGAGGGAGGATTGTAGGTTTGTTAGGAGAGGGGCACCATAAAGGAGGGAATGGATGAGAAATGTAGTAGTGAGAGTGAGCTTAGTAGATGTAGTGAGGAATCTATTGTGTCGGTAGACCATGCCAAGGTTTTGGTGTTTTTTTTATGTTTAGTTGTAGGTGGCTATTGAATTTAAGCTGGTCATCAATCTGGACTCCTAGTAGTTTGGTTTCAGATACCAGTACAAGAGGTGTGTTATTCTGGCTAGTGATGGAGAATAGTTTTCTATCAATGGTGTTGGTTTTTGAGGGGGTAAATAGCATAAGTTTGGTTTTTGATGCATTGAGTGCTAGATGATTGTCCATCATCCACTGTTCTGTGGTAGAGAAGGCATCTTGAGTCAGTTTTAAGAGAGCAGGGATGGATGTGGCTGCACAGATAATTGTAGAATCATCTGCATATTGAATAAGTTTAGCATGAGGAATTGAGTGGAAGAAATAATTTATGAATATATTGAAAAGGCGAGGACCGAAAATGAAACCTTGGGGGACACCAGTGGGTGTGTTAAGGAAAGAGGAGATGTTTTTTTCCACTTGATAGCTTGTTTCCTGTTGGAGAGATAGCTGGTGAGCCAATTGAGAGAGGAAGAGGATAGGTTTAGGTTAGATAGTTTAGTTAGGAGAAGGTTGTGAGAGATAGTATCAAAGGCCTTAGAGAGGTCAAGAAAGAGGGTAGATACAGTAGAGCCAGAATCTCTGGCTTTATTTACAGTTTCCAGGAAGGAAAGGAGGGCAGTCATGGTGCTGTGGCCGGGTCTGAATCCGTGTTGTGTGGGAGTTAGTAAGTTATTATCTAAGAGATAGGGAAGGAGTTGAAGATGGATACATTTCTCTAGAAGTTTTGATATAGGAGAGAGGATGGCAATGGGACGAAAGTTAGTAATATTATTATTATTGCCTCCTTTGTGCAGGGGAATGATGAATGCCCTTTTCCAGAGTTTGGGTACAAGCCCTTCTTGGATAGAGTGATTGATTAGGATGCTGATGGGGAAGGCAATGGCTTCGGCAGCTATGCTGAGGAAGGATGAGGGAATGTTATCGGGGGCATTGGTGCATGGTTTTAGCTTTTGCAGGAGTTTTCTTATGGTAGAAGTAGGAATGGGTTTTAGGGAGAATGGTGGGGGTTGAGAGACTGGAGATGAAGGGAGTGACAAGAGTGGGGATGCAGAAGTAGGGGGTGAGGTGTTATTAGAGAAGGATGAGGTTAGTTTGGATATAGAGTCTATGAAAAAAGAGTTGAATTGGGTAGCCAGATCTATATCTAGTGCATTTGGGTCTGGGCTTGGGTTTTCTGCTGAGCCGGGTTTTAGGAGGGTAGTGATGCCTTTCCAGAATTTTTGAGGATTGGTTTTGTGGTTGTTTTGGAGTAAGGAGAAGTAATTCTGTCGATCTGCTGTGATAAGTTTTTTAACGGTATTGCGAAGTGTTTTGAATTCATTAAGGGTGGTGGGAGTTTTGTTTCTTTGGTAATGTGCCAAGGATTTGTCTCTAAGTCGCATGGCAGTTAGTGTGTTTCTTGTTAGCCAGGGGGCGGTGTTGTTTCATATTCTTTTGGTTTTTATGGGGGCAAAACTATACAGCAGTTTTAGGAAAGTTGTATTGAAGTGCAACAGCATTATCCAGGGGTAGGGTTTTTAGGGGGTTCCAATTTATTGATTTTAGGGAGTCTGAGAAGGTTATTGGGTTGAAGTTTTTTAGGTAGCGAGTGCTGATGTAATTATGAGTTACTTGTAATGGAGATGGAAGACGTCTGGTGAAAATGGGAAGGTGGTCACTGAGGGAATCAGGAAGAGTTCCACTATCAGTGTAGTAGTGGGGGTGAGAGACTAACTAAGATCCAGTCTAGGGTACTGCCACTGGAGAAGTCTTTAGAGGGCCTGGTAGTGAGGTTGATGAGCTGAGAGTACTTATATAGGTTGATGTTTAGGGGTGTGTGTAGGGGAATTAATGGAAGACCAATTGATATTTGTGTCTCCCATGATAATAGTTTCATTACTGATATTGGTAGAAAGCCAGGATAGGATATCCTCAAGTACTGAGGTATTGTCTCCAGGGGGGATGTAAAGTGAGGCTATGCAAACGTGTTTGTGTTTATTTAATTGAAATAGAGCTAGTACTAATTCTGTATTGGAGAAGTGAGGAATGGGTTTGTTGTAGGGAGTAATGGAAAGGGTGGATGAGTAGAGTAGAGCTACCCCACCACCCTTCTTGTGGGCCCTGTCTTTTTTGATGATAGAGTAGTTTGGTGGCACTATTTCAGTATCTTTTATATGAGGTTTTAACCAGGTTTCAGAAATAGCTAAGATGTCAGGTTTGTTGTTGAGAAGCCAAGCATGGAGATTTGGGATTTTGTTAGCTATGCTTTGGGCATTTAGAGAAGCTAATAGGATTGATTTAGATGTAGGGGGAGTGGTGTTTGGGCCTGGGTTAGAGTGTATATCTCCAGATAGAAGTGTGGTTGTTAGGTGTTGGATTATGCTGATGAGGTGTTTGGATTGCCTTGTTTGTATATTGTATATTGTCAGGTTTGTGAAGATATTGAAGGTTAGAGAGGGGTTAGAGAGTTTATAAGTAGAGCTTAGTTTGTAGTGAAAAAATAGATGGGTGTTAATGGGATACAGTCCAGGGGAGATTGAGACAAATGAGTGTAAGTGAGTTGAAGGGAGTGAGCTGGTTATGTGTAGTAATGGTGTGTGATTTGTGGAGTTGGGCTGGGAAAGGTAGTGGATATAAGTAAGGTTCAGAAGTAGTAGTAGTTGGATTGAGAATGACAGAAGTTTTGTAAGCATGTTGAGGCTTTGCTAAAGTAGAATATGTAGTGTAGGGAGAAGGGTTAGAAATAGATATTGTGTTGTTAAATATGAAGGGAGGTGAGAGGAGATGGATTATAGGGGGATGGGGGTAGAAGATGGTGGTGAAAGGGGAGGAGTGTAATAGGTAGAGAGGAAGTAAGAGTGGTTAGGGAAAGGGGAGGGGTGTCATAGGTAGGCAGAAAGTAGGAGTGGTTAGGTGAGTATAAGTGTAGATGCACTGGGGGTGGGTGAGATTTGGGGGTAGGGTAGGGGAGCAGAGTGAGCCTGCAGGGCGAACGGAGCGGGTTAGAACAAGTCAAGATAGAGGATCAGAGAAAAAAGTATCAGCAACAGGAATCAATAAAGAAGGTAGGTGGGTAGGTATTGAATGCTATATGGGAACACAGAAATGAGGTTAACAAGGTGAAAAAAAAGAGTTTGAGATATAGCAAGGAGGGAGTGGATGTAAAAAAAAGGGGGTAGGGAGTATGCATTTTAAAAAAAAATGGAAAGAATAGCCAGCGTTGAGTGCAGAAGCCACTAAAGAACTAGTTTCTTCCTAGGTATGTAGTGATATGGTGCCGCCACCTAGTGGTAGAAAGTGGTAATAAAGGATAAAGGTAAGAAGCGATATAAAGGCCTTAGGTGGAACTAAGTGGTTTAAAGGGTATAGTGATAGGAGGGGGGGGCTGTAGTGAATGGTCCATGGTAGGCTGCTTTAAGGAACGCACACTCAGTAGGGCATACAAGCACAAAAAATGGGTAATAATAGTAGCTAAGCAATGAGTACAGAGGTAATTTCTTTGGCTACATACATTCATACACAGTGTGATATAGGGAGTCCTTGCAGTATGTTGCTTAGTAGTAGGCCAGAGCTACCAGGCAAAAATTCAGGGAGTTCTTCTGGGTTAAAACAGTTGATCTTCCTTTTGAATATATAAGCAGGGAGGGAGTACCCAGGGTAGAATACTGTAAAATAAAACAGAAGAGAGATACACAGTGGGTTAAGTTATTTAAGGATAGCAAGTAATGAGTGTTGAGAGATTGACAGAAGAAAAAAGAGTTAAGCAAGAGTCTGAGGAGTTGGAAAGTCAACTAGGATATAATTACATAGTGAGTAAGACAAGGGAATAAAGTATGGTTGAGGGATAGAAAGTATTGGGAGAGTAGCTAAAAGAGGTAGTAGTGGAAAGCCAAGGATAAATTTAAAGTACAGCAGAGGGGCAGTCAGGGATAGACAGTTTATTCATACAGTTTAATCACTCTACGTACCATGCAGCTGGATAATGCAACAGGTATATCAAGAAAAAATAAAGTACTAGTAACAAGCAAGTGTCTAACAGTGAGATGCAGTATAACAAACAATGTGAAAAATAATAAAACACTGTTTCTATGTCTAAATACAATCCAAGTAGAACATATAGGGTTGCCTTATAACATTAAAGGAAAATACAATATGGCAGTGTAAGAGTCAAGATAAAATGCAAAACAATTGCTCTATGGGCCCACCAAATTCTGAGGTCCCAGCCCCAAAACGTTTTTCCAGACTCACTCTTTCAATTGCCCAACTATATACTACAAAGAAGACAATATGGCAGCATAAAAGTCAAAACATTTTTCCAGACTCACTCTTTCAATTGCCCAACTATACACTACAAAGAAGTCAATATGGCAGCATAAACATCAAGAAGCAAAAAGTAATACAAATGCTCTATGGTCCCTCCAACTACGGGCACATTAAGCCCAAAAATATCTTTCCAGATTGCCTTGGTCAACTACCCAAACCATAGCTTAGATAAGGTACTATATGGCAACATAAGAGGTAAGAAAAAAAAAGTACAAGGAGCACTGAGGTTCCACCAAATTCGAGCACCTCAGCCCAGTATGTTTTAACAGACCCACTCACACAACTACCAAACTAATAAATTAAAAAGAATACCATGAGGTAGTGTGAGAGCCTGGAAAAAAGTACAGAATGCTCTATGATCCTGACAAACCGGCCGTTTAAGCCCAATAAGTTGTACTAGACTCACTTGTACAACTGCCCAGACTATAGATTGGATAAATTACATTTACACACACATACACACACAAATTACATACACACACACACACACACACACACACACACACACACACACACACACACACACACACACACACATACACACACACACACATACACACACATATATAGATATATATATATATATATATATATATATATATATATATATATCTACACACACAGACACACACATATACATATATATATATATATATATATATATATAAAATATATATATATATATATATATATATATATATATATATATATATATATATATATCAAACCTTCTACAGACATTAATTTATTTCTCTTGTTCTATAGTTTTTTTTTCCATAAGAGCATTCCACCATCATGGTTTGTTTTTAAATTACTCATTACATTTGGTGTAGCTAGAGACTATTGAAGTGGAAGTAGAAGTCTGATGCATAGGTAGTGGCTTTAGTAATGTGGACTGTCAGAGGAGGATTACAGTAGCATTTATTTAGGTTATCACATAACTGAAGAAGGTTTGTGTTTCAGAAATCACTAAACACAGGTATTTGCAGGGATATTATCACCAGTTTCAAAGGAGAAGATCACTGATTTATGGTTTGATGTATTAAAGGAAGATGACATATGTGTCAGTATCCTAGAAGAGGCCATATTATTGACGAAAAGGTCAGTGGTATTTGACCCTCAAGTAGTAACCACCAGACCACTAAGATCCAGCAACAAAAATTACTTGCAGATCATTAAAGCCAATAACTCTGCTGGTGAAGCACTATTCTCTTGCACCATAGCCAAATTATGGAACTCCCTCCCACCCACAATTACCTCCATACCATCATGCACCCACTTCAAAAGCACATCTAAAAACATGCTGGCTATGCCCTTGCATCTCCCACTCTAATATCACCCACCCAATCCAACCACTACCTTTCTTTCCACTCCACTAACTACCTTGATTATAGCAAGCTCAGATGCTCATAATCCTAGTACTTACTATACAGCAGGACCATCTTATTGTAACATTTCTTAATGTCTGTTATGTACTTCACAGATAAAGATTCTAGTTGTCTACTGAAGTACTATGTTCTTCATCTGTAAATATGTTGTAAGTAATTGCTATGTTAAATTGTTAATCGCTATGTAATCCAATGTAACTACTGTCTGTTTATTTTAACTGTGGAGCTTTTTTCCCCGGGCCTCCGCTGAAAATGGACCTACGTCCAGTTGGACACTCCCGGTCAACAAATGTAAATAAATAAATAAATGATTACCTATTTTTGTAAGAGTATTAGTGTTTATAATGTCAAGGAAGACTTCGACATGCAGACTACTGATGGTATAGGCCAGGAATATTTTGATGGGTATGTGAAGTCGCCGAATACAAATATATTGGGATTGATGTGGATTTCAGCCATAGGTGGTTCACTGTAGGTAGCTATAAAGTGGTAATTAATCATGTTTAGGGTGCTTTGGCAACTAATGCTTTAAAAACGGGTCCCAAAAAAAATCACTTGATACTCCACCGAAAATTGCTAGCAAGTCTGAAGACATGATGAGCATTAAACATCGGAAGGGGTGGAATGCTTTCTTTGCTTTTAAATATTGTCTCTGTAACTTCATAAACTTAAATGCGTTCAAGTTGTAGGAGGGCTGAAAGCAAATACTCCTGCTAATGAATAGAATGACCTTAACATATTCCAAATTAAACTTTGCTGGGGAGATGGGATTATGCTGAGCAACCCTTTGCTATAGGACTGTGAAATACTGAACTCAGAGCGGCCGTTAGACTGGAGTTGTTGGGAGGACAGAGCAGATGTGGCCACCCCTATAGACCCAGGTGTGGGACATATGCTCAAGTTAGTCATTATTGCCTGTTCAGCCTGATGATGATGTCACCACATGCACAGTGGGGCGTAAGGCATGTGTGTATTGCACAAGGGCGAACAGTAATTTTCTGAAAGGCAGTTTGCAAAGTTTGCAAACGCCGAACGGAAAAAAGTTTGAATGTGCAATGAGCGAATGCACAGTGAGATTCGCTCATTGCACATTCAACATACTGGGGCAGATTGCACTATAGTGGAGATCGGAAAATGGTTCCTTTCCCCACTGTAGTGCGATCTTGAAGTTAGAATAATAAAATAGGGGGCTGTGGGGGGTGCAGGGGGGCTTTCTCCCCTGCATTACACTTTATCTAATTTTTTTTTCGACATTAATTTTCGAAAATTAGCGAATCGGCTTTTCGATTTGCTGATTTTCAAACATTTACAACTGTCGCTGTTGTAGGTTTCATGGTTACGATTCGCTCATATGAGCAATCGCACCACTGTGTTTCGCTATTATGAAGGTAAAACACAAAAAAACACCATGAGCCACACTGATGGTCCATGTCAGACTCGTCTCACTCCACTTGTCTGGCAAACCTTTCACATGATTGGCCTCTATATAGAAAAAGGAACACTCTTTGGTTCAGGTATTCTTTGAATAGAGAGAGACATTCTCAATGTGGAGTACTCTGGGAATTTGCCAGGAAGAGATGAATAGGAATTGGGCTGATAGGGGCATTAAGGTCCTGAAGTTACTGGCCAGGGCCAAATAATCCAAAAAAAGTCATTACAGGTGATGAAAATATACTATGCAAGACCAGTGAGTTTTCTGTCTCAGACACGTGTAGTAAGATCAGTCATATTATTCTACATGTCTGTCTGAGTAGAGTACTAAAGAGCATTAATTCTCACATGGGCCGCTACCACATTATAGCATCTTTCTGTGAACAAGGGATGTAAAAACTTGCTGATCCTGGCTCTGGAAAGATGGATGTCATTCTTTCATTATCCAGCCTGATGAGGGTAATGTCCATATGCCTGACGACAGAGTTGGATATTACTAAAACATAAAATGCAGTAAAGCTTGACTTAGAAAGCTTGTACAAAATCCATTTAATTGTTTATTCAGTTACTTAATTGCATAGGACTAAAGCGATGAGATGCTAACATGCATCATCCTGTAGCCCTGGGTTTGATTCCCTCAGTCTTCATATGAATATTGTATAAACTCTGAGCAAAGTCACTTAATCACATAGTTCTCGTAGGCCTCCCCTGAAAAGAAGAATTTGTGCCTCATAGGCTTAAATAGTTAACAGTTAAAACAGTGTCCATTATGAAGATGAATAATGTTTCCCAAAAGTGTACTTAGAATAGAAAATGTTAGTAACATCAGTAAAGTACTTGTTGCTTTTATTGGGAACAATTAAACACTTTGGGTACACTTTAAAAGATGAATGATCATAAAGGTAATGGTGGACTAAATCTTTGAAACCTGGAGTTTTGCTACCTGGTCAACTGATTCATCAAGTTAACAAAAATGTTGGGTGACTTAGAACTCTCCATTTCTTGGACACCTTTTTGTGTTACAATACAGAGACAATCTGTTCTACATACTAAAATCAGTTTAAAAGCTTTATTCTTTTAAAATGCATCTCTGCATATAACACCTGTTAAATTCTTGACATAGACAATTAGTTGAAAATGCCCTACAGTTATTGTTTGAAGTTGCATGTGAAAATAATTGTATCATGTCAACCACTTATCGAAAATCCAAGTGTTACATATCAACCATTTATCAAAAATCCAAATGTTACATATCAACCCTTTTAGAAAATCCAAATGTTACATATCAATCCTTTTAGATAATCCAAATGTTACATATCGACCCTACCACTTATCGAAAATCCAAATGTTACATATCAACCTTTTTAGAAAATCCAAATGTTACATATCGACCCTTTTAGAAAATCCAAATGTTACATATCAACCACTTATCGAAAATCCAAATGCTACATATCAACTCTTTTAGAAAATCCAAATGTTACATATCAACCACTTATCGAAAATCCAAATGTTACATATCAACCCTTTTAGAAAATCCAAATGTTACATATCAACCCTTTTAGAAAATCCAAATGTTACATATCGACCCTTTTAGAAAATCCAAATGTTACATATCAACCACTTATCGAAAATCCAAATGTTACATATCAACCCTTTTAGAAAATCCAAATGTTACATACCAACCCTTTTAGAAAATCCAAATGTTACATATCAACCCTTTTAGAAAATCTAAGTGTTACATTATCAGTATGTTATCATTACTTGGGTTGCAACTAACCACCCCAAAGTAGTTGTAACCACTCTCTATTTTTCTCTCTCTCTCCCTGTGTATGTGTTTGTGTATCTATCTATCTATCTATATATATATATATATATATATATATATATATATATATATATATATATCTACATACATACAAACATATTCACACACACACACACACACACACACACACACACACACACACACACACACACACACACACACATATAAGTTCCACACATTTGGTTGTGAGTTTCTTTCATTGCAGCCAGCTTTTGTTGTGAAAATCATCAGTGATAAAGTTTATTGACGTGTTATGGCAAAGATGTGGTTCATTGACTGTTGCATAATTTTGTGTTACTTCCCTTTATTTACAGTTATGTGACCATGGGTTTAATATATGTGTGTGCAAGATATATATATGGAGTGAGAATATAAAGTTAGGGGGGGTGGGGGGCACAGCCCCCCACATTTTGCAACTAGTTTTTAGTGACATATGTTTCAATGTATTTATAATGAACACACAAGTATATAATAGTGAATACACTGCAATTATGTGGGGTGCTAGTCATCCCACACCCCCCAATGTGGGGGACTGTGCCCCCCACCCCTCAACTTTATATTCTCACTCCAGGGTCACACTGCAGTGGGGCAGGGGCTATATTCTATTTTCGACCAAATGGGTTTTCAGTGAAATGCATTTTTGGTGAAGTGGGCTGCCTGGATTTATTTTTGACCAAATGTAAAGCAGTACACCCATATATATATATATATATATATATATATATATATATATATATATATATATATATATATATATATATATATATATATATATATATATATATATAAATTATATGTGTGTGTGCGTGTGTTGAAGGGTTGGGCATAGCCCCCCCTGCATAAAAACAACAATCTAAATTTGGTAGCTTTGCATCCCATGTACTACCCTCACTGTGGAGGTTATGTTCTCCCACTCTTTCTACTTTAATATAATATGTTCAAGATTGCTTTATCTTGGAAAAATAGGGATTATGAGGTACTGCAACTTATGTGGATCATGGTTACATATTTTATATTTCAAAAGTCACTTAGCATTATAACTACTTCATTCCCTCATGTTCAGAATACTACATATGAACTTTTCATAAGTTCATATGTAAGTGCTAGGCTAGGTGCCCTTGCAGGCCATTTTAAACCTTGCCAGTTTCCCTTTTGTCCTCAAAATAACCTAAACCATTTGGATATAGATTGGCCTTAACCATCCCATGGAAGATAATTATGTATTACTCCTAATGAATATAACTGTGATTATACTATAGATAATTTTAGGGGACCTATGCATGGAATAAAGTATTTAGTAGGTGGCTCTGTCCATTAGTAGTATGGGGGCAGTCCTGGGACAGATTTTCTGTTTCCCATCCATAGGTCTAAGTGGCACTGGAATAGCGACAGGGATGAACTTTGTTTTATGTGGATTGGGAGTATGTTCCAGAGCAGCGGTATTCTCTGTGAAATATACCTGTCCCTCCAAACCATTCTGTTGATGTTGCAGAAGAGGTTTATATCCTTAGACTGAGGATTTCTGATGTCATTTGACTTGCTGATGTGTAGTAAATCCATCAGCAATGGGTTGGAGGATGCCTTGCATGCCAGACACTGGTCATCTGTTAGCGGTATGTAGGATGCCAAGTATAGCAGTAGGGCTTTGATTCAGTCCATGTAGGACATGTTGGTTAGGCCTTGTATCCTTTTAGTAAGGTATCACTGTGGGTATTCTAGTTGATGTATGTGTCTGGACAGATACATGCCAAAGGGGGCATTATATTCAATGACTGGCCTAATGAGTCATGGGTAAAGCAGGACAATGACATCCCTAGATGTAGTTGCAATCTAGTGGTTTATAAGCCGTGCAATATAGAAGGACTTTCTTACAATAATAGACACATATCGGTCAAACGTAAGGCCACTGTCCAGATAATTTTCCAAATCCTGAATATCTAGATGAACTTTTAGGGTCGTATTATCAAAGTGTTAGTTCCACAGGGTAGGTGACTTCCTAAACAATACATTAATGCATTGTTTGACATTTAGTTTCAGGCCATGATTTTGGCACCAGTTATTTGTTTGGAACAAACCTTTCTGCAGAATGACTAAATCATTTGGTGATTCAGTGACATCTCCTAGTTTGCAGTCATCTGCAAACTTAGTCAGCCAGAGCTCTTGACTTTTACTTCAGATAGATGCCAAACAGGAGAGGTCCCAGCACAGAACCCTGGGGGACTCCACTGGTGACTGGTCTATTTGTGGAGGTAACTTTCCATATTTCGATTATCTGGGCCATATCTGTGAGCCAGTTAATAATCCAGCAGGTCACATAGGGATTTATTCCTAGTTTATTTAGCTTTTCTACAATGTCTGAGTGGGGAACTGTGTCAAAAGCTTTGGCCAGGTGGAGGTATGCTGTGTGTACCATTTTGCCTTCATCCATTGCTTTAGAGACCTTTTTAAAAATCCACCAGGTTGAGTAAGCATGACCTGCCCTTGATAAATCCAAACTGAGATGGGTCCAATGTTTGGGGATTCTTGATGTCTTGCTTTATTTAATTCCATGATAGGTCTTTCCATAAAATGAAAATGGTTTCAATAAAAGTGTTGCAGTTTTTTGCTAATAAGATAGACATTGTCACAGTATTACATGCTCAGGACTACTGCTCAGAAACATCTCTTAAAAGGCCCTCCCCCACCCAGTTAGTCCAAAGTTATATGAAAATACTTTCTTTAGAATTATACTGGCTTCCTCAGATTGCATCCCTCAAGCCATCAGGAATGACAAGTTGTTTTCCACTTCCATGCTAAGTAAAGGCAGTATTCAGGAACAGTGGTTAATAACTTTCTGGTACTTGATCATTTGTCTGCACCTTACCTTTAACCTGTTCTGCAAAACAAAACAGGTGATATATCGTATTAATTTTCATTTTTAAATTATGTAAATACTGCTGTAAATGCCTAGTATAAAAATTTATTATTTGAAGTTGAAAATTATAATATTGACACTGCTACTAAATTAAGATACAAAAATTGTAGTTTGTATCATTATATCAGGGTGTGAATATGTTCATTAAGTTTTTTAAGCTCAAAACAGTGTTGTTTTATTTTATATATATATATATATATATATATATATATATATATATATATATATATATATATATTATATTAGCATCCTTATTGATTTTATACATGTAACCAAGAGATCCAGTGTGATCATGTTTGCTTTACTAAGTTTTTGAGTTTAAATAATGCTACAGTTCTGCTTTTCATGTAACTCATATGAGTTCTGTGATCTTTGTCCTAACAAAACTGTCATTTGGCTCATGTCATGGTTGAAAGATGTCTTATACCAGTCCACCAATGCAGTCAACAGATGGACAGACAGAGAAATATAAGATAGACACGATTTATTTAGCTCAACAACAAATTTCACATATGCTGATACTCCAAATATAATTCACTACAACAACATACATTGAACTTTGGAACAAGGCTTTTTTTCCTGGGGACAAGGGCCCTCATACCCCTCTCACATGATGGTGACACCCCTAGCACCCCCAAATTTATATACTTTGAGGTGGCACAGCAGTTGAAAAGAGAAATCTCTATCAACTGAAAGTTGTTTCAGCAAAATTCTTTCACTGGTCCAACATTCACTTACAGCACTGTTGATCCATTGGTAAGGTTACTAGTAGATAGTTATACACATACAGATGAAGAGTGAGAGAGAAAATAATCTTCATGAAGTATACAATAAATAGCAGACAGCATACACCTGTGGGTACATTTTAGTTGCTGGAATGAATTTTAATTGATATTGGTTGGGTATTTCCTTATGTCTCTACAATAAAGGGGCTATTAATAATTTAAATTGCACCGTTTTGGTATTTGACTATTTAATTTCTGCAACTACCAACTACTGCTTTGAGTTGATAATTGGTGACTCATTGTTGGGTTTTAACAATGGCTGGTATAACTTAGCCTCTTGCGTTTCACCCATGAAGGCAAACCACATTGTCTCTGGATAAATACAAGAGAATTCAGAGATGAGTGGTGATATTGTAATACTGGCGTGACTCATAAAGTTAACACAGTTAAACATGTAAATATTGAGATGTTTACAAGCAGAAGTGCTGCCAAGAATGCAGTTACTTGTTCTTGTGAGTAGATACAGTGCTGAGAGTGCCACGTGCAAGATAGATTTAACATAGGACGTATGAATGAAAAAATATGCCTCTTTCTTGAGAGAGGGTGAAGGAAGGAATTTTAAATATTTCAAAAGTGTTTTGTGTCACACTACGTTAAACCACAAACTTGTAATGGCAGACTAGTTGGCAAAAAAGAATGGAAAGACTAAAAGGGATGTTTTTCCAGTGGGAATTAAGTGACTGGAGTAGTGTGTGATGACAGCTTGTAGACTTGTGAAGGAGAATTAGAACTAATAAAGTGACTGGTGACAAAGGGTGGGGTGATCTGATATCTGGAACAATGAGAGAAGCAGATGATGGAGAGATTACTACGCACAAATGCAGGGGTCTGTAAGGAGTATTTCTTAGGGCAGTTAAATGTGCTTGTGTGTTCATTGACAGTGTCCTTGTATAGTATACGCATTAAACGCATGTCTGAGATTGAATAAAAGAAGGAACACTTTCCTTCTGAGCAGAAATACAGCTATCATCACAGGAGTGCACTCTATCAAAATATTGAAAAGTTTTTATGCAGGTGCAGGGCTCCTGTACCTGCCTCGTTTGCCTACATTATATAATGAATTCTAAGGTCAGAAAATGATAGAAAAGACAGCTATTTTTAATAGAAGATAACATTTTAAATAAATATTATTTATTGGAGATGTTTGCAAAAGTGCAATGCTGACTGGAGTCATATATTTTATTCATGTCCTTTATTAGAACAATTCTGGTGTAAACTAAATGACTTTTTGAAAGCTTCTATTTACTAGCTCATTTCATTGTCACAATCCTTAATCTTATTGAATTGTGATGATGGTGTTTATTTTGTTTTTTATTTCTTTGTTATTTATAGCACTTTGTGTACTGTGTATTTTTCTAGCTAGTTTCACTGTGTGTGAGGTATTAACTGGAAATTGTCCACTTTTATTAAGCATCTGTTGGGTTGTTTGTTTCTGATAACTTGTTGCAGTTAAACTCTTTTTCTAGAGGCTCCTTTAGCTGTTTAAAACTTTCATTTAAAGGCTCACTGCTGCTTTTCAGCTGTGAGAAACATTTCTGCAGTTTGTTCTAAGTAGTGGGGACATTTGTAGCATTTCCATATTCAGGCTTGATTTTGGGCCTAGTGTTTGTGGAGGCTGTGTGTCTGAGCACATATTCAGGGACATCTTGGTTTAGCCAAAGCCATCAGGCATTTCAGTGAGAGAGAATTGTTTGAGGTCATTGGCTGACTGAGGTCACCTGGACTACAGCTTAAACTAAGCACCTCATTGGTTCTTTTGAGATTTCTTTCTTAAAAGCTGTCTCAGGTTTCAACCTTCTGTTACCTAAGAAGTTCAGTTGTGAAAAAAAAATGTATCTGCTTTTACTGTATTTGTGTTTCTTCCTACTTTATTTTGCTTTTGCGTCATCTTAAAAGTACTCAATTGTATTTATTACTGCTTGGTGTAACTCATTCTAAGCCTTTTAGTTTAAGCACTTGGGCTTCAGACCAGCTGTTTTACATTAAGAAGGTTTGTGGTCTGCACTGTAGTGGCAGAACAGGTAGCTTACATCCTTCTAAGTTGGGAACTGCTGATTGAGGGCTCAGTGTCTGTTATTCTAAAAGTGTATTAATTCTGGTTTAAGCACTTGGGCTTCACGCCAATTATTTTACATTAAGAAGGTTCATGGTCTGCACTCTTGTGGGAGGAGAGGCTGGACTCTGCCCTTCTGAGCTGGGAATTTCTGGTTAAAGGCTTATAGTGCCTGCATATTTGAACTGCTTCTTACTGAAACTGGTACACCTTGTTTGCTGTAGCATAGACTAGATCCAGGCCTGCTGAATCTAGCTTTGTTTGTATAACTTGAGTACTAATCCAGGCATTCTTTAAAGTATTCAATTGTATTTATTACTGCTTGGTAGTAACTTGATTAAAGTGTAGCTATCATTCTAAGTCTTTTGGATTAAGCACTTGGGCTTCAGACCAGTTGTTTTACATTAGGAAGGTTTGTGGCCTGCACTATGGTGGCAGGACAGGTAGCTTACATCCTTCTAAGTTGGGAACTGCTGATTGAGGGCTCAGTGTCTGTTATTCTAAAAGTGTATTAGTTCTGGTTTAAGCACTTGGGCTTCAGGCCAGTTATTTTACATTAAGAAGGTTCGTGGTCTGCACTCTTGTGGGAGGAGAGGCTGGACTCTGCCCTTCTGAGCTGGGAATTTCTGGTTAAAGGCTTATAGTGCCTGCATATTTGAACTGTTTCATACTGAAATTGGTACACCTTGTTTGCTTTAGCACAGACTAGATCCAGGCCTGCTGAATTTAGCTTTGTTTGTATGCTTGTTGTTTGTTTGCTTGTTATTTCCCTGAAATGCTAATTCCACCTAAAACACGGCTTTTCAGCGCTTCTGTGGATCCCTAGTGATATCTGCATTGCATACTGTACTTATTTCCTTGTTTCACTTGAAAGAAAGTTACTGTTTGTCGTTTTTGCATTTAAGTTACCTGTAACACATTGCATTTAAGTTACCTGGCACTTGCTCACTAAAGCAATTATATAAGTCAGTACTAAAAAATTAAAAGCACTACACCCTCACAAACTCCCCTTGAGTACCTTGTTCCCCATTGGCCCTTTTTTCAATTATAAAGGAATTCCCAATACTATTCTAGCATGTCCAAAGGTCAGTTGTCAATCTCCTCTCCAGTCCAGCTGGTGAATCTGGGAATCTTGAGGCAATGTTACAACTGCCTCATGTACACAGACAACCCTCTCCTCCTCCCAACAAATTCCAACACATGTGAGGGATGCAACCATATAGCCAAACTGGAGGCTAAGCTCTCTCAACTCAGTACTGGCGTAACCAGTCAGGAGGAGAAGGAAACCACACTCACTACAATTCCAGTCTCACATAGACCTACCACGACAGCAAACCAAACACATAAACACACAAAAACATACCTGGAGGCTCTAAATAAAAATCTGCCTAAGCAGCAGAGACCTCCAAAGCAGACACCCAAGCAGCCGCTACCCCAAAACAAAACAAGTGCAACACATAGCTCACAAAGCCAGTGTGCCGAACAGTCACAGCCCTTAAGGCTAAACAACACACCTGATACACTTGTAATAGGTGACTCTATCATCAGGCACACTGACGTCCCGCTCACCAGACTGAACAAGGAGAATGTCACGGTGAGCTGCCTGTCGGGCGCTAGGATCTGCCACATAACACAAGCACTCAGGTCACTCCAAGGCAAGTACAAATATGACTCAGTCATTGTCCATGCTGGTGTGAATGACCTGAGATGTACCTCCCTGGACTACATGAAAAGAGACATAGAGGAGCTCTCTGAGCATGTAGCCCAGGCCGGTATGACCCTGATCTTGAGTAGCATCTTACCCTCACCAAGAATGATGCCACAATATGAAGACAAGATGATCAATTTCAACAATTGGCTTAAGTATTGGTGTCATTCAAAGGGGATCAATGCCTGTCAGCCTGGGATGACATGCTCGACAAGCCACGATGCTTAGCTAGACGGCTTGCACCTGTCACCCCTGGGCTTTGGATATTGGCAAAGGCTCCTGCTACCCCATAGTGCCTTTTTAGGCAAGGCTCAAAAGACAAACCCACCTCCATAGGTATCACAAGGGATAAGAAACTAAGAATAATGCTACTCAACGCCAGAAGTCTAAACCTCAAGATGCACGCACTCGAAACTCTCCTTAGCATGGAGAACATCGATATCTGTGCAGTAACAGAAACCTGGTTCAAGGCTCCCGAGAGCACCCCAGCACTATCAGGTTATACCTCATACCATGCTTTTCGGCCCCAAAACTTGGACCAAACCACAAAAGGAGGGGGAGTATCAATATTCGTCAAAGATACCCACACCTCCAGGTTGGTGGCTCAGCACGAAGCATCAGAGACTATCCATGTGCAACTAACAGTGGGTAAAACTGCCTTCCAGTTTGCAGCCTGCTACAGACCACCCTCCCAAACCCAGGAACCCCATTCAGCCTTCCTGAGAACACTGGAAAATATGAAGGTCTCTCCAAATACCATTATATTGGGCGACTTCAACTACCCAAACATAGACTGGGAGCATTACTCTAGCTCCAACACACTAGCCCAAAGGTTCCTAGAATTTATAAACTCAAATGCTATGGAACAACTTGTTACCACTCCCACAAGACGGCAAAACATACTGGACCTGATCATCACCAGCATGGGGACTCTATGCTCCAGACCAGAAGTGTATCCCTCACTGGTAAGATCAGACCATAAACTAATCCCAATGGATATTCACATCCCGACCCCACCCCCTGCCAAGAAAACCACAGTGAAAAACTTCTCTAAAGCAAATTTCACACTCCTCAAAATCAAGGTGGAATCCTTCAAAGCCACCGGGCCTGTGGAAAATACGGCCCAGACCACAGAATCCTTTATAAACACATTATATGAACACCTTCAGGAATGCATGGATCATGCAATCCCAAATAAAACCAAGACCCAATCCTCCAAAGGCAGACGTCCTGTCTGGTGGATCCCAGCCATTAACAAACTATACAATAGAAGGAGGAAGCTACTACATGATAGAGCAAAATCCCAAAAAGGGAAGGCATCTCTGATCAGTATTAGCAAAAAACTACAGGCACTCATAAAATCATCTAATGCCAGCTTCGAGAGAAAAATTGCACAGGACACTAACAGGCTTTCGTTAGTTATGTTAGGAACCTGGGTGGGAATTCCCAGATATGCTCAGAATTAGTCCAAAATGACAAAAAATACACCGAACCCACAGACATTGCCAACTTCCTAGCTGACAGGTTCAGCGCAAACTTCTCCCCCCCTCCCCACCAAAAGGGCAAATATCTATCCCAGCAGAGTGCTGCCCCCCTGACATCTCAGATGCTCATGTAAGAGCCGCCCTCTCCAAAGCAAAAAACACAGCATCAATGGGACCAGACGGTGTCCCAGGCTGCATCCTACATGAACTCCAAGAAGAGCTAAACCCAAACATAAAACTACTGTTCAGTCTCAGCCTTACTACAGGATATGTACCCAAAGAGTGGCGTACAGCAACAGTGGTCCCTCTCCACAAAGGTGGTACCTCAACGGATCCTGGAAACCATCGCCCCATAAGCCTGACTAGCTTGGTCTGCAAAGCTGTGGAAAGGATCATCATGGACCTCACAAATAAAGATATTGGGGACCTACAGACACTGGATCCTACCCAGTTCGGCTTTGTTAAGGGCAGATCCTGCCTCTTAAACCTGGTCGATTTCTTTGAAACAGTCACCAAGACCATTGACGAGGGGAAGGTGGTCCACACAGCCTACCTGGACCTCGCAAAAGCCTTCAATACAATACCCCACTCAGGCATTATAGATAAGCTCACCAGCTTAAATATAAACCCCCTATGTCACTAGATGGGTTGCAAACTGGCTCAAGGACAGAACCCACATGGTTAGAATTGCTGGAGCCATGTCAGACTCCAAACCAGTTACATGTGGCATCCCACAAGGTTCAGTCCTGGGACCTCTCTTGTTCGGTATATATTTCTCGGAGGTACAGGCCAACACGGAAGGACTGTGGCTGACCAAGTTCACAGATGACTGCAAACTGGGCACCATAATTGACTCTCCAGCCGACACAAGCATCTTCCAAAAGTGCCTCATAGAAACAGACAACTGGTGCCAGAGCCATGGCCTCAAGCTAAACGCCAAAAAGTGTATAGTCATCCCCTTTGGCAAAAACAAAGTGCCCACAAATTACCACATAGGTGGTAATCCATTAAGTACAGAAGAAGTAATTAGGGACCTGGGGACCCAAGTTGATAGCAATCTCTCATTTGACAACCACGTGGCCAAAGTGGTTAGAAAAACATTTTATATAGCCCACCTAATCATGAAGGGATTCACATCTAGATCAGGGGAGGTCATCGTGCCTCTTTACTCATCCCTCATCAGGCCCATAATTGAGTACAATGCCCCTTTTGGGATGTACCTGACCAGACACCTGCAGCAACTGGAAAGACCCCAAACCTACCTCACCAAGAGGATCAAAGGGCTCAAACAGATGCCATATGCTGCCCGGTTAAAGAAACTCCAGCTCTACTCAGTGGCATACCGCCTGCTCAGAGGCGATCTGTGCCTGATGTATAAAGCCATGTCCAACCCGGAATTAATGGACATGCTGCACCTCAGAAAATCCAAATCCCATCGAGCTACGCGCTCGAGAGACTTGAACCTCAGCACTGAAATAAATAGAACATGCTGGAGGGACAGATTCATAACCCAGAGGCTCCCTTCACTCTGGAATAAAATCCCAGTCCAGGTTAGGCAGAGTCCCTCACTGACTCTCTTCAAGAGGAATCTTGATGAGTGGATGGGAGATCATAGGTTTACCCCGGGTATCACTTCTGTGTCACTGTTAGACAGAGGCACAGTATACTAACCTCAAAAAAGGGCATAGCAAAATTAATTTAAAATGGGTGGCGAAAGCCAAACACACTCTGGCTAGGCTTATAAATGCCCTAGGGCAGATATTCTAGTATGAACTTAAGGAATACAGGATTCATCCTAAATTATTCACCAATAACCCTTGGAGTAAAGTGATTTCTCTCATTGCCATTTACCAGACAAAATCAGACTTTTTTGAATGATTTTAAGATTTGTTGCAAATATAACTTTTTGTTTATTGTCTGTATCTTATTTATTAGAAATATGCTTGTTGTGTAATTTTTTCCTTTTCTTCAGACCTTTGTAAATAATCTACATAGTTTATCTTCTTGTATTATTCATTTATTATCAAAATGCATTGAGCTATTGTAATAACTAAAATAATTTTTCAAATAAAACATCTTTTGAGAAAACCACAACAGGCACCCAAAGAGGCACGAGGTAATAATAAAACACGAGCCTGTAGGTGTAAGCAGCAGCAGGTTTAATCGCATAAACGCCACACAATACAAAGCGTTTTCGTCCACCAGACTTCTTCAGATGTAAAATAAATGAATGAAGGCTGTGCCTGCTTATATACCCCTCCCAATTTAATTAATAGTTAAAACAATTGTTTAATTGACACCAATTAAATCCTGTAACTAAAATATTCATGACAACCTACCAACTTGCCATAAATACAGATGAAAGTAGATAAAAACATGCACATTTTTTAAAAGAACTTTAAAATAAATATATGAATACTAAAACCATCACAATGTGTTGGACAGATAAATAAACTTGAATCAAAAACCAACAAAAAGAACTTGCAAAACAATATATGTACTTATTTTATAGTTTTGCAGCTCTCATTTTTAAAATAGGGGCAATGGATATGTATTAATTCAGCCCTGTGAATCTATTGGCTTCCAATAACAACTGCCAAAATATTTCTCTCACCTCTATCCTATTTTCCCACGGGCCACCCCTCACATCACATTGAACCTTCTCTACAACAAAGAAGCCCCATTTTGATTGGGGGCATGTCAGTGTATGTTTAAACAAGGCATTTTTAATGTCTTCAACTCTAATAGCATATAAATGCTCATAAATCTTCCTTCTGAGTTTACGAGTAGTTTTTCCAATGTAAAATGCACCACAGGTTTTTCATAAGGCTAAATAAATCAAGCCTTCACTATTACAATTGGAAAAACTACTACTCTGAATCTGATAGTCTCTTGACAGGATGTGTACAGATTCCTAAGTATATATGGGCATTGGGCACATGCCCCACATTTGTAGGTTCCCAATTTCTTACATGAAACAATAGAACCATTATGCTCCAGCAAATCCTTGAGGTTCCTGCCTTTTTTGTATGTGAATCCTAGGGTGTTGGTAAACAAAACGTCCAACTCTGAATAACACCTAAACCTGCTCCAATGTTGAGTGATAATGTTTTTAACCCTAGAGGTATTCTGATTATAAAACATCACATAATTACCCCCAAAGTGTATTTATGGCAAGTTGGTAGGTTGTCATGAATATTTTAGTTACAGGATTTAATTGGTGTCAATTAAACAATTGTTTTAAATATTAATTAAATTGGGAGGGGTATATAAGCAGGCACAGCCTTCATTCATTCATTTTACATCTGAAGAAGTCTGGTGGATGAAAACACTTTGTATTTTGTGGCGTTTATGCGATTAAACCTGCTGCTGTTTACACCTACAGGCTCGTGTTTTATTATTACTTCCTGCCTCTTTGGGTGCCTGTTGTGGTTTTACTGGTTCTTGGTTCTGTGGCACCCTTTCCTTGGAGTTTTTGGATCTTTTGAGAAAAGAAAAATAGCTATTTTAGTTTCAGAAAAAAAATGTTTCAATTCTCTAGTGTTCTGTGAATTCAGAAAAAAGAAATTGCTTTTTCGAAACCTAGTGGCTGAATATATGTGACATGACAGTATCTGCCGCAAAGAACTTATTTGTATCCTGTATTACTGCCTTTACTAATCCCCGGATTCACTAATCCTCCATGTAAGACTTAATAAGTCTTACTCGGAGGCTGCAATTGAATGGTTTGATGTCAGCGTGCCATGAATATTCATGAGGGCACGCTGACTCAACCGTAACTCTTACACGGACTGAGTAGGAAAGCAGGGGGAGTGTCCGACTGCCGAGCAGTGTAAATGTGCACGCTCCTGCAAGGTTTTAAAAAGCATAACGTCAACACACAAGAGCGAATTTGCTCAAATGTACTTGCATCTAACACCACACTCCCTGACACTGTAAACCCCCATCACACTTATGTAAAGTAAATAATTATATTCTTTTTTTTAAATCCACGATATAGCTGCCCATATTTGCGTGTGTGTGCGCGGGTGTGCCCATTGCTTAGCTAGAGTTAGCAATTCTGACATGGAAAAGCATAAAAAAGAATGTTTATACAAATCACATCAAATTGCAATAGCGTAATGGTAGAGCGTATGCACAAAGAGAAGGCATTCACGGTTCGAGTCCCCCCACTCCCTTCTTATTTATGTTTTAAATCAGTATTTGAAATAATACCAGACATATATGATTAAAATTGTATTAAAAGCAGTGACATGGCCAATGTATCAGTGAACAAAATATATATTTTTTAAGGACCCAAATATATAATAGCCTGGTGTTAAGCAACGCTTTACACAGCTAAACACAGGTGCCCATAGTTTAATAGCACTTTACCCAGCTAAACAGAGTTGCCCATAGTTTAATAGCGCTTTACCCAGCTAAACAGAGTTGCCCATAATTTAATAGCCCTTTACCCAGTGCAATAGAGTTGCCCCAAGTTTAAAAGCGCTTTACCCAGTGCAATGTGTTTGCAATGTGGACGCGCCAACCAGGGCACCGTGGAGCAACGTAGAGCTAAGTTGCTTAAACGCAGCCACACCCACTAGCCTGTCTAGACAGTATTAAAATAAAAGAATGACCAGGTTCGAACCCAGGTCCCTGTGCGTCATAATCAAAGTACAGAACCACTAAGCCATGATAACATAGGGGAAGCAGCCACTATTAACATTCATAAACTTACGAATGGTAGTTTAACCATTACTAAGCAGGTCTGCAGTCAGCCGAGAATTTTACAAAATGGTCAATCATAAAAGAGTGCGGGAAATGCGGCATATTTAAGCCCCATAGGTGGGAATACTCGCCATAACTGATTGTAACTCACATTTGCAGTCAGAATGGCAGGTGCAGGAGAGGGTTCATGCTTCCGCGCGCAACGTTGGGGCATCGAGGAGTCCAAATACATGGTTTGGCTCCTTGTCCACCATCACGAGTCAAGACTCCTGCAGGGCCAGTTCCAAGGGACGGAGTACAAGGCAGAGGCTTGGAACCGGTTAGCTCGTGACCTCACCAGTGCCACAGGCGTTCCTTGGACTGGTGAGCAGGTCCGTCACCACCATGCAGACCTGAAGAGACGAAAGCAGGACCGTCTGAACCAGTGGATACAGGAGGCCCGTGGGATGCAGAATGCCCCACAACTGAGTATGTAGTCATGGAATGCAGTATGTAAGAATTGATAATGGAGTATGTATAACGGATAGGTATGTCTCAATATCCCTTCATTTACTTTACAGCTGCAGGTGACTGTGCTAAGAATCAGCAAGCCTATGCTGATAGGCTGCTAAGGCTGTGCCACCAGGCAGGTTAGTGATTATTCTGCATGTATTGTTATATAAAATATGGGAGAGAGCATGAAAGAAAGTGTTGTAGTCCAATAAAACAGCCATAGAATTGCCTGAATAAGTCCTCTGCATGTACTGTCAGATAAAAACGTCAGAGAGGCAGAAAAAAGAGTGTAGTAACCCATTAAGAAAGGTAGCATATGTCTGGAATAATATCTCTGCAGGCACTGTTATATAACATAAGTGAGTGAGCCTGAAAAAAGATTGTTCTAACCTATTAATAAAGGTATAATATGTCTTGAACATGTCTGCCATAAGCACCGTTAAAACAAATTAATGAGTGAGCCTGTGGAAAAGTGTGCAACGTCATTAATAAAGGTCTAAAACCCAGAGTGTGTCTGTGTCACAGAGTCTGAAATGTTGTTGTACCCTTGCATTATACAAACAGTACTGTTTGAAAATGTGCTGGCAACCCAGAGTTATGCAATCCCATATAAAGTGGGTGATGGAAGTGCTAGTAGCTGTGAAACATATATACAGTCCACAATAGTCAGTTACTGGCTGGCATGAATAAGTAAACCTGGCACACGTGTAGCATGTAATTATTCACCAGAAATGTGAGTGTGTGTCAAGAAATGCAGGGTTCTGTACAAATCGAAGTGAAAATGTCATGTGAAAACATCCCAGATATGTAGATAAAGATATATAAATGCAAACAAGAAATATGTAGCAGTAACATCTGCATCCTGGACAGTTAGTATGTCAGATATAGGTCAGGCATATATTGAACTAGCCAAACCCATGACACAACTAATGTATGGTGGCAAGTGAAATAATACAGGTAGGGGATATACACTTGCAGTCACTGGGAGTGTAGTGTAGACTAAAAGGTCATTATAAGATGTTAACCAAGGTTTTTTCTACACCCTACCGTATGTGCATAAACCATGCAATTCCACACCTCAGTGGGTATATGTAATCTTAAATATTTGTTGGGACATATGTCCTATTGTTTTATAAATATTTGCATTGATGTTGATGCATGTGCCCTGTTCAAACACCATGTTCATGGTGGCCTGTTGCTACCAAACATCCCTGCATGCTGTTGGAATATCCACTGTCGTTCAATATATGCATGTGTTATGCTTGCTGTTCAACTGTTGGAACCTTGGTGTGTTGGGTTAATGGGAATATTACTGCATGCTGTTACAACTAATCTGGAATGCTGTTGTTTATGTTGTAATTAAACACACCTAATCACAGAACGTATGGGAAGGCCGGTCCCAGCGGACCCACCTGTCCCTCCTCAGTTGGTGAGTGCACCTGGCACCAGCGGCTCTGGTGCCCAGCCCGGGCTTCCCTCCTCCATTGGTCCTGTGCCACCTTCGGGTGGAAGCACTGCAGGGGATGGGGCTCATCCCCCCCGTGCAAGTGTCGGCGGAGGAGGGCCACCTGTCACCCTTGCTAGGGTCCGGGCTGTGGTGCGTATTGAGATCCAGCGTTCAGTCGCTAATCCCCTACGCCAGCTAGAGGTGAGAGTGGCACATCTCTTGGGTGAGCCTGCCTGTCCTACACAGCCCTCAGCACAGCCACCCTCGGGGCTGTGAAGGTGCAGTGGTGACTGCCCATGGGTGGGGATCTCAGTTTCACTGTTACCATCTGTGGGCTCATGGGCTTGCGATTTCCAAACATCCTGCCCCGTCAATTATGTTCACCCACCCCATGTGTCAAACTCCACCCCTGTAGGCGTCTTGTTTGTCTTGTCTGTTTACCTCTCCAACCTACCTCCCCAAATATACCTACTTCCTCTACCTCACATTCCACTCTCACCTGAAAAAAAAATTTAAAAAAAGGGCAATCTGTTCCCACAAAAAAATTACGCCCCATACATAGCTGCCCAATTCGCACACATGTCCGCTGGACATGTAAACTGATAATTCTAATTGGCAGTACAACATATTTTGTTGTCCTCACCTCTCTCTCAGGGGTGGAAGGTTTCAAATTTCACACCAAATTTCAAACATATGCACAGC
>NC_056739.1:1018649718-1018707218 GCF_019279795.1 Protopterus annectens | reverse complement strand
GGTACACAGGTAATGCTCATCTGTGTCGGCATACATCTGTGTGTTGTATGTATGTCTGATGTGTGTTTAATGATGCCTGTACCATGCCCGCAATGACATGTGTGTTACATGGTATGTGTGTGTACCTAGCAACATGTATACTCTGTTACAGCAGTATGCCATCTATATTAACAACCATGCACATATGTTAGGTAGGGGTATGGCATCAAACACTAGGGTGATTTACCGGTAATACTGTAAATGTGCATACCTTCATTGCATTGGATGACATATTTCTTCATGCATTAGCTTGATATATACCCCCGGGGCGAGGTTGTGCATTGTATCCCAAACAGTGTGCAGACTACTGATACTGGTGTGTTATATGGAGTGTTGCAGGCACTGTCAGCCAGTTGTGGGCTGAGCACTGATATGTGGTATTGAATGTGTGTATCCTCTGACAGACAGATAGATGCTATATATTGCAGTTAAGTGATATCTGTACTTCATAATGTTAAGTGTGCCACATGACATGCTCACACATATCATTTAATTGTCTTCCAGGGTTATGGCTCATCAATGTAATCCATCGTATTCAGCTGCGGAGGAGCAGGAAATTCTGAACAGCCAGGTGCATCACTATAACCTGCTTTTTTCCAGGGCCAGCCAGCACCAGCATGACTGTACTACACTGTGGCAAGACCTTGTTCACTGGGTAAATGACATAGGGATGCATAACCGGACATATGAGCAGGTACACCATCACTGCAGTGATTTAATTAGACATGTCCGGCAGCGTGCATCTGATATCCATAGGCAACAGCTTGTCACAGGTGATGGGGCGGCCATACATCCCCCCTCACCAGAGTGGAAGAGCTGCTCCTAAGCATGGTGGCTCCTGGCCTACAGCAGCAACAGCATCACACATGTGTCATCATGGAGGCCGGAGCCACCCAGCAGGATGACATGGAGTGTGCAGGTAATACGCCCTAGCTGTAGACTACCGTTACCTGTATTGTTAGAATATGTATATGTGAGGTGTGTACTGTGTGTTTAGCAGTTGTGCTGCCTAACATGTACAATACTGATATTTGAAATAGTATCCATACACCTGTGACTGTTGACTGTTGTTCCACTGTTGTTTAGTACACTCACAATAGCAATGCCACAGTTGTGGCCACTGACAAACTGTGTCATATTCTTCTACATCCCTCTGATGTGACAGCAGGGCAGACAATACATGCTGGTGAGTGTGTTAACACTTTAATATTGGTAATGAAATGTGCATGTCATAGGTGAGGTGTAGGCCATGTACACGTAACACACCTACACATAATGCATGCTGTGCATGTTTGCTGTGAGACATCAATCATCTCAGTAAAGTCAGTAGCTGCCTCAATCACATGCAATGCACAGTGCAGCAGACACAATTGTGGCAACACTGTACTGCACATTGGATATGCATAGTTGCTACAGCTGTACACAACATAACACATTTATCATACGCAGTACATGAAAACATGCTACATTTGGCATTACCACACACCCGCTGTAAGGTCACACTTCAGTATTCCACATGTCATGCACACACACATGATGTACCTCAGGGGTAGAGGCCTATCATGGGGCTGTACAACACTCTGCAACACATAACACAGTCATGTTAGGCAATGCTCCCTATTGGGCACCTCACACACCCATGTACAAGGTGGCTGTGTAATTGTGAACGCAGCCACTGCACTGCAGTTCAGGTACAGCATGCTAGGCGGTGGTCTTGCACACATTAGTAGCTGTGAGTGACCACAAGATGCATGTTGATGATGCCACAGGGTACTACACCCCATCCAGTTACAGTGACCACAGTACTACTCATAGCAGTCATTGCTTTGCACCTCAGTGTTGTGTGTGTGCAAACATATGCACCTATACACAATATGCATAGCATGTTGTCTGTGTGCTTACATATTCCAGTATACAGAATATGCACAGCAGTCACCATCCACACAAAGTGTCACATATATGTCCTGGAATGCTAGTGGGTGCATAGGTCACTTGACACACACTGGGTATGTGTGGTGTTTAATGCTGCAGTTGTGTAGCATGCCATGCCATGTCTGGCACCCACATATCTGCAATATGTCCCACACTCACCATAACCACTGTACACTGGCCATGTCGAGCATTGGGATTCCTTCACGTCAACATGCACCACACATCCCGTGTGTGTACATAGTATGCATCTGCTAAACCCGTGCCCACTATTATCTGCTATGGACACAGACACTGCACTCAGACATGGATATCTATGTGTCACGCAGATAACACATGCAGCCATGGCATGTATACTTGTGAGTGATGGGGCACAGGGCATTGCAGAGCTGATAATACCTGCACAGCAATGTTGTGTCCATGTACACATTGTGTTCCATGGTGTAGCCAATCACTGAACAACTACACAGTTGCATCAAAGCCATGTATACTGCCATTTAATAGGGGCATCTACACTTGCACTGCATGGACTTGTGCAACACATATTCTGCATGCTGACACGTGTGTGGTGACTGTCTACCTTGTGATACTGACACCCACCTTCACCCACTATAGAGTATGTGTTGGATTGCTGGTATGTGTGTGTATGTGCTGTAGTGAGGTGTGCATTAGTGTTCATGTGTGCATGTGTTCATGTGTCCATGTGTGCATGTGTGCATGTGTTCATGTGTTCATGTGTGTATGTGTGCATGTGTTCATGTGTGCATGTGTAGACTGTAACGTGTGTTTCCTGTCTTCCTCTCACAGGTGCTGAGTTAGGGGTTGGCAAAAGCAGCAGGCAACCTGAAGCCACTGCCACGAATAGTGGTGATGATGACACATGTATATTGGCACAGGAAGATTTGACAGGGTCTGTCGTTGGTCCACCAATCGACAGTACACAGCATTCAACCCCATCTATGCGCACACTCATACTGTCAATACATCCCTCACCACCAATGGCCATAGGCGAGGGACAGCATACAGTTAGCATTGACCAGGAGAGTGTGGTACCCATGGCACTTGCATCCCCTCACAGCAGCCATAGCCATAGACCTGGAACAATACCACATAGACGGAGGTCCAGGGGTTCTCGGGGGAGCATCACTGGTCATATTGCCCCTGGCAGGCGTGCCCTCACAGGTCTTATGACGACCAGTATGTTCCGGGCTGTAATGCAGGCTCAGGCAAGTATGGAACGATACACCAGACAGGGACTTAGGGCGCAGAGGGCACATTACACCGCTATCAATGACAGCATCCGTGACCTTGCCGGTGCCATCCAGACTTACACCGAGGTCGTTGATAGACGTTGGGGGGAGACATTAGATGCCCTCCACAACATGTCTTCCATGAGCCGGGACCGTGCAGGACAGTTGTGACGTCGATGCAGACGCATGCCAGCAACAGCAACAGCTGGCAGTGGTCGTGGATGGCCCACAGTTCACAGCCGCTCCTGTAGTGGCAGTACCAGCCCCAGCAATGCTGTGGCTGGCCTGTCCATTGACCGTCCCAGTAGACCACGTGCACATGGCTCTGGCCAGTCCCAGCAGGGACATGGGCCCAGTCGTTATACCTCTGCCTCTGATGACAGTACCCAGTCAGGGTTGGTACCCGATACTGTCCGTAACACCCCTGCCAGGCACAGGTACTGGGTCCGTGGCCAGAGACAGTGATCTGTACAGCCTAGCGGGTACAGTCTGTGGCTGTCCCACAAACTACCGTTTATGGCAGCCACATGGTGGAGCTGTGTGCATGCCGACACACACACATTAACCAAACAACTAGGGCTCACACATACACACACATTACATCAACATTGGCCCATGCTGTACTGTTGTCCCTCACACACACACACACACACACACACACACACACACACACACACACACACACACACACACACACACACATGTCGATTGGATGGGTCAATGTCAGGCTCTGGCAAACAACATAACACCCTGTGCATATGATGATACCTGTGTCACCTCCTGTCATTGACGGAGGGACAGGCTAACATGGTGCTGATGCACAGGGTGACACTATAGCAGTGTAGCAGTAATAGCAAGTTGTCAACAAGGAAGTGTAATGACATCCTTGTAGGTATATCTGAGAGGACATTATGCATCAAAACTCTGTCAATGTAGCATTGTTTACACCACTGTTAGGTATGAGTATGTATTGTCCACCCATGTGCCACTTGGCTGAAGTGTAATGTGTTGCCAGCATGTGTTAGCGAGTGGACAGTATGTGTGTGATGTGTGCAGTACAGATTAGCAAGTGTACATCTGTGAACATGGTGGGTGCGCACTGTCTGCATGTACGTGCATAGTGGACACATGGGATGTGTGGCATACCCTGTCGTATGCATTAACATCTCATAGTATCTTTCAATGGCCAGTATGCATTCTACTACAGTTATTTACTAACATGGGTAGACATGTGTATGACATGGGTTGACACTATGCTGTGGGTGATACCGTTAATATCTGTCAATGATTTGTGGTCTGGTAGTATACACAACCTCAACAGCATGATTATAAGCAATCATTGGATGATGTCCTGACAAATGACACACAGTAGTAGGGAACCCAGTAACAATTGGATCATTCCGGTGCTACACTATAACACTAACCAGTGGTAATGACCGCCACCCATTCCTGTGACCACACCTGCTTGGCATATAGCCCCCTTAGGTACATGCAGACACACTAGGGATATGTCCATCCAAATCTGGAAATGCATGGATTGCCCTACAATGCATTCCCTGGATGGGACGCATATCCTACACAAGGGTATCCTACAGACAGATACCTGTTGTCTGATACATGCTGTATAGCAG
Organism: Protopterus annectens; assembly: GCF_019279795.1. Taxonomy (NCBI): domain Eukaryota; kingdom Metazoa; phylum Chordata; order Ceratodontiformes; family Protopteridae; genus Protopterus; species Protopterus annectens. The sequence goes on along the minus strand of NC_056739.1, from coordinate 1,018,702,369 downwards.
TAAGCTGACTATGGCATAGTCATCCTCATGTACTATACATACTATCCCGTCAGTACCACACAGGTGGTAGCCCTCAACATGTATGTTGGGTACCAATGTGTACATACAGCCTCATGTTATGTCATGTGTTCCTTGGTATCCACATATCCATAGGTATTGTGGAGTCCCAAGGTGTATCGCATAAGACATTAGAGGCCTGACTGCATATCCACAAGGCAGTCATACACCTATAAAGACTGTCCATTCTTGGTAGTCTTTGTTGTGTATGGCAATGTCTGACATATACCCCAGGCATATACCCTCACTCACACTACTCTTAAGTAACTGTCATGGGTGTGTGTACCACAGATGACCTTGGCTTCAGAACACGACAGTGGGCGGCCTTGTCACATACATACATATGTGACCTACGATCTGAGAAGCAGCGGCACAACCTGTCAATGGAAACAAATGTAGTCATGTAGTATGCAGGCTTCACACCTATGTACTGATTGAGGGGACATGTACACATATATATATGCCACGCAGATACCTGATGTGTGCAATGCACTTACTGCTGTAATCATACTATGTCATACCATAGTAAAAGCAAAACCCACACCGCATTGACCAGCAGTGACACACACAGTCAGCATTTGCAGGATTCAAACCCCTACTTAACTATGTTATGATACTACAGGGAGACGCATTAACACGGTGCGCTATTTGCTTTACTGGCTGGTTTCCCTTCTCCTGCTGTATTTGTAGGATGGTGACATCATCAGACTTTCCAAAGAGGAATGTACCTCTTTTAGTGTGTTTTCCCAGTCTCCAAAAAGGGCACTCCTTTCAAAGACAATTGCACACATACACACACCCCCCCACATACGCACACTGTTTGCAGGATTCATCCCCCTACCTAACTATGTTATGATACTACAGGGAGACGCATTAACACGGTGCGCTATTTGCTTTACTGGCTGGTTTCCCTTCTCCTGCTGTATTTGTAGGATGGTGACATCATCAGACTTTCCAAAGAGGAATGTACCTCTTTTAGTGAGTTGTCCCAGTCTCCAAAAAAGTGACACCTCTGCAAGGAAACTGCACACATACACACACACACTCACTGTTTGCAGGATTCAAACCCCTACCTAACTATGTTATGATACTAGAGAGAAACACATTAACACAGCACGCTATTTGCTTTACTGGCTGGTTTCTCTTCTCCTGCCGTATTTATAGGATGGTGACATCATCAGACTGGACATGGTGATGTGTGTACACTTTGTTTTATGCCATTCCAGGAATGGTCCATGTGGGTCAGCAGGTGTCAACAGCTTGAACACGACCTCAGAATCCTTACCTTGTGTGATCTATATGTGGACACATTGACATTCCGTCATATGTCAACACATGTTTATGCACAGCTTGTTGGTTTTGTGGATACTACATATGTCTGGGATGTTGATACAGGGCTATTCAAAGTCTATGTGACACATGTGTAGATGTGTTCATTGATGTATATCCTGGGTGGTTGCTTTGCAAAGAGTCTAGCATGTTTGGGAACCATGATCCGCACATGAACATACCACAGTTGGTAGGGTTGTGTGTATGTCAGCTTCCAATAGCTCTGTTTATGACTGCAACCATGATGGACTCCATGACCTTGCAGATCAGACTTCATAGGCGTACTGGACTTGACTTCCCATGGTGTGTTGTGCACCAACACTTGTGGGGAGTGCCATATGTAGCTGTGACACATTCAACGGTTCCACATCCTGTGTAGGGGGTGAGGCTCAGCTGACTGTTCAGGTGCATGATCTGTTTGTTCTGTAGTTTGTGCATGACACATATTGGGAATCAATGTATTCCACTTGCTGCCATGCTTTTGGCAGTGGGGGTAGCTGCTCATCCATTCTACATGTGATATCCCCTGGTATGATGATATGGACTATTGTCAGTGGGAGGTGGGTATGTACATATGGGCCTGTCTGTCATGATGTCGGCATTGTCACTCAGGTACAGTTGGCCCTAACTCAGGACATATATGGGTGTACATTGCTATTTATGACATAGCTGAAGGAGATGTCATGATTCAGTCTGGACTCCTTCTCAGCTACTCTTTACAAAACACCAATGAACATGAGCACTAATCCCTGTTATACTCTTTTACATGCTTAACACCCTACTGATCCTTTGTGATCAGGCTACAGAGTATGTCATGATAATATCCTGGCATGTCCAGGGGTCGGTTTCGTGTGTACTCTCCAGTCCAGCTGGTGGATATTGTGATATTGACACAATGTCATATCTGCCTCATGTACACAGACAACCCTCTCCTCCTCCTGACAAACTCAGATATATGTGTGAGATGCACCTATATAGACATACAGGGTGCTGAACTCTCTCGACCCATGACTGGCACAGTCTATCAGGTGGTGAAGGTAACCACACACACCACATATCAGTCTCACATATCCTCTAGCAACAGCACTCAATCCACATTATCACACATAGACATACTCAGATGCTGTAAATGTACTCTACCTAAGCAGCAGAGACCTCCAAAGCAGACACACACACACCTGCTACCCCACTACAGTACCCACATATCACATAGTTCATAACGTCAGTGTGCCACACAGTCACTGCCCTTCAGGCTAAACAACACACCTAATACACTTGTAACAGGTGACACTTATTGTCAGACACACTGACGTACCACTCACCAGCCCTAGCAAGGGAATAGTCACTTTGGGCTGTCTGTTGGGTGCCAGGATCTGCCGCATAACACAGGCAGTCAGGTCACTCCAAAGCAAGTACAGGACTGGCACCATCATTGTCCATGCTAGTGTGTATAACCTCAGACGTTACTGCCTGGACCACGTGACATGATACATGGAGGAACACTCTGATCATGTAGCCCAGGCCAGTATGACCCTGACCTTGTCTAGCATCTTACACCCACCAATTGTGATGTCACAGTATATGGACACACATATCACATTTAACAGTTGCCTAACAAATTTGTTTAATTCTTAGGGGATACAGTGTCTGTCAGCCTATGGTGACATGCTCAACATGCCACGTAGCTTCACTATGGACAGCTTGTACCTGTCACCCTTGGACTTTGGAATGCTGGCTAAGGCTCTTGCTACCACCATAGTGCCTTTTTTAAGCAGGGCTCAGAAGACAAACCCACCTCCATAGACATTACAGGTTAAATGAAACTAAGGGTAATGCTGCTCAACAACAGTTGTGTTAACCTCATATTGCGGACACTCAGGACTCTCCTCAGTATGGAGGATAGTGATATATGTGCACTGACAGATGCCTGGTTCAGGCTCGCTTATGCACACCAGCACTACCAGGTTATGTTTCATACCATGCTTTCTGACAACAAGCCTTGGAACAGACAACACAATTAGGGGGAGTATCCATATACATCAGAGATACACACACCTCCGGGTTAGTAGCACTGCACAAAGCATCACAGACCATACATATACAACCACCATTGTGCAATACTGCCTTTCAGTTTGTTGCCTGCTACAGAACACACTCCCGAACTCAGGAACCACACTAGGCTTTTGTGGGAACTATGAAGAATATGAAGGACTCCACAAACACCATTATTTTGTGTGACTTCATATACACAAATATTGACTGGGGATACTACTCAAGCCTCGACACCCTCACCCAACAGTCTTTACAATTTGTAGACTGATATGCTATGGCACAACCAGTCAGCACAGCCACAAGGGGGAATACATATTGGACCTGATCATCACCAACATGGGGATTCTCACACCAGCGATATACCCCTCATTGGTAAGGTCAGAACATACATGTATCTCACTGGACATACATATACCCTCCACATACCCATCTTGGGTAATCTTGGTGAACGTCTCATGAGCCAACGTCTTACTTCACCGCAGCAAGGTGGTATCCTTCAGAGACCCTGAGACAGTGGCAAATACGGCTCACACTGCTGCATCCTTTACATACACATTCTATGGACACCTACTGGACTGCATGGATTGTGCTATCCCAAATAACAACAGGACTCACTACTCCAATGGCAGGGGACCTGTCTGGTAGACCCCAGCCATTAATAAGCTGTACAATGTCAGGAGGAAGCTACTACATGATAGAGCACAATCCCAGACTGGGAAGGCATCTGTGATCTGTACTAGCAGACAGCTACAATCACTCGTGAACTTTTCCAAGGGCCACTTCTACCGGACAATTGCAACAGACACGTAGGACTATCACACGGCCTTCTTTAGTTATGTCAGGAACCTGGGTGGACACTCACTGATATGCTGTGAGTTACTGCATAGTGACTAAACCTACCCTGAACCCACTGGCATTGCCAACATCCTGGCAAACAGGTTCAGTGCAGATGTCTCCCACCCATCCCCCCTAAGGAGCAACTATCCATCCCAACAGAGTATAACCTCCCTGACATCACACAGTAACAGGTGAGTGCTGCCCTCCCCAAAGCGTGCATCACAGTATCAATGTGACCAGACGGTGTTCCAGCCTGCACCTTACACGAGCATCATGACAGACGTAACCCTCACATTACATCACTGTTCAATATCGGAGTTACCACAGGATATGTACCCAAGGAATAGCGTACAGCGACAGTGGTCCCACTCCACAGAGTTGGTGCCACAATGGACCACAAACGATATTGCCCTATAAGCCTAAGTAGCCTGTTCTGCAAAGCTATGGAGTGTACTGTCATGGGACTCATACACATAGACATCGGGAACCTACGGACACTGTGTCCTACACATTTCAGTGTTGTTGTGGGCAGATCTTGCCTCTTGAACCTGTTTGTATTCTTTAAATGGCTAACAGGTCCATCGACATAGGGACGGCTGTCCACACAGCCTACCTGAACCTTGCAAAACCCTTCAACACAATAACCCACTGGGCCATTATGCATAGACTCACCAGTGTCGATATGGACACATATCTCACACGATGGATTGATACCTGGATCAGGGATAGCACCCACATGGTCAGAATTGCAGGTGCCATGTCTGACTATACACCAGTTACACGTGGCATCCCACACGGCTCGGTCCTAGGACATCTCTTGTTCAGTATATATTTGTCTGACGTACAGGCTACCACAGGGGGAATATGGCTGAACATGTTTGCACTTGACTGCAAATTGGGTGCCATGATCAACTCTCCAGCTGCCACATGCATACTCAAACAGGGTCTCACAGAGATGGATGACTGGTGCCTGAACCATGGCCTACAGCTAAATGCCATTAGTTGCATAGTCATCCCCTTTGGGAATAACAACATGCCCACACATTACCACATAGGTAGTACTCCATTACATACGGTAGGAGTTGTTAGAGGTTTGGGGACATGTCTTGATCGTACTGTCGCCTTTGACATTCACATTGCCAAAGTGGTTGGACACACCTTCTATGTGGGCCACCTTATCCCATATGGTTTCACATCTAGATCGAGTGAGGTCATTGTGCTCCGATACTCATCACATCCATGCTTGGTTACAATGCCACATTTGGGGTGTACCTTACCCGACACCTGCAGCAACTGTACTGGCCACGGAAGTTCCTCACCAAGCAGATCTAGGGACTCACACAGATGCCCTGCACAGTTCAGATGCAGTAACTCCAGCTCTACTCAGTCGCTTACCACCTACTCAGATATGATGTGTGCCTGATGTTTACAGATATACCCAACCCAGAATTACTGGACATGCTCCACCTCAGGATATCCGACTCCCTTGGAGCTACACACTCCAGGGACGTATACCTCAGCACAGATGTTAATAGGACATTGTGGAGGGACAGATTCTTATCCCAGGGGCTCCCCTCACTCCAGAATGTAATCCCAGTTTCACATAGGCAGAGCCACCCACTGACCACCTACTGGAGACATCTTGACGACTGTATGGGTGATCGTATGTTTACCCCTGGGATATCTTCTGTGTCCCTGCTAGACAGAGGCACACTAGCCTAAACGTACATGGGCTATCTTGTGTGACCTACTATTCACACACACGGTGTAGTAATCTGACAGGGTTGCGAATGCCAAACACACTCTGGCTAGGCTTGAACATGCCCTAGGGCAGATAGCCTAGTATCGACCTCTGAACCTATGTTAATGTTCAAGATGCACAATGTTTATTGCTGATACTGTTTGCAGGTCTTTATCATCTTTGCTTTACCAGTTTCTATGAACAACTTCAGTATCTGCAGAACATATTTGATTATGACAGGGTTCCACTATATTATAGATGTGTCTGTTGTCATATAACTGTGTGCACAGGGCGTATTGCTGTATAGTGACAGGTTCCTGGGTTAACACATGCAACTGCGTGGCCCACTGCCGTACTCAGACATGGCCTAAGTGTGTGAGCATGCCCAGTTCTGCCATTCCATGTTTTGTTGCCTGACATTTGTCTCATTTATTCATGTGTGAGCATGCCCAGTGTGACCTTTCAGTATGTTGCTATCTGAGGTCCACTACATTTGTTGATGTGTGCGAACATGACCGATATTAACATTTATACTGTGTGTGTTGGAAGTCAGGTTCTGTTCTCACTGCAGGACTCACCTTTGTGTCATAACTCAACAAGGATTATGCTGTGCCTGCAGGGTTTCCATGAAATACTTTGCATAGACTTATCAACATTCCTTCATACAGGCTGACCACTGCAATACTGTTATGGTTTAGTGGTTCAGTACATTGGCTATAGTGCACAGTATCCTGGGTTCGAGGCCTATCGCTGCTTTATATTTTCATACTGAGCAGACCAGACTGCTTAAGGGCCAGTTAAGCAAATATGAGCATGTTGGCTTTTGTTCAGCTATGCCCTACTTAGACCAGGCTTGTCTGACATTGCTCAATATTCACCAACATTGCTGGACGTTGCCCAATATTACTGAACATTGACCACAGTTGTGCTAGTTGGTGTGTGCGATTTTGTTTGCATATACTACATGGTGGTAAATGCTGTTTAGCACTGCTTTATATTGCTTAACACATGGCAATCATGCCTTAGGTGGTGCTGCAGGGCTGCCTATGTCGGATGCACATACTACACTCCCTGTACATATTTGAAAGCAGGTAGTGTCAACTTACGCATCCCTTTTACTATATGTGCGAGTCGGAGAGTGGTATCATTTCCAGAGTTCCTACTGAGCCAGTGTATGTGCTATGCGGTGCCTCTTTGCCAAGGCCAAAGCATACTGGGCATGCCTCCTTCTGCCTACTGGGGCAGGCTCAGGTTGTTCCTCCTCCAAGTCACGCTCTGCCTGTGACGGCCTTGGCAATGGTGGGGGGCTGTTTGGCCCAGGCCTATGCTGGTCCTGCTGCAGCTGTTTTCGCAGGATCATATTATGTAGCATAGCACATACCATGACAATTTGAGTACATGTAGTTGGTGAGTACTGCAAGCCTCCACCAGATGTGTCCAGGCAGTGGAACCATGACTTGAGCAGCCCAAACACACGCTCTATTACATTACGTGTTTGTGCGTGTGCCTCATTATAGCATTCCTGTTCAGGTGTGTGTGCATTTCTGATGGGTGTCATCAGCCACGGCTCCAGTGCATAGCCAGCATCCCCCACTAGGTGACCATGTGGGATGTCCCCATTGGCAAATGTCTGGTACAGCTGCATCAGATGCCAGATATGGGAATCATGGTAGCTTCCAGAGCAGCCTGCGCACACATTCAGTATTATGCTCTGGGCATCACACACGACCTGGCAGTTGATGGAGGGGAAGCCCTTGCGGTTGAAGTAGACCCTACCCCGCTAGCCGGCTGGTGCTTTGATGCATATGTGGTGCAGTCTGTTGCACCCACTACCTCAGGGTATTCCACTATTTGGTGGAAGAGACGCATATTGCTGGCTAATACCTCACAGGAATTGGGGAAATATACATGATCACCGACATGTGCTGACATGGCATCCAGGAATTGGTGTAGTACCCTGGATGCTGATGCCTGTGATATCCCCATCATATCACCAGTTGGTCTCTGGAAGGTACCTGTTGTAATATTCTTAGGCCAACACATACCTTGGTTTCCATTGGGATGGGTTCCCCTCTGTTGTTTCTGTGTGTGAGGCGTGGCCTGCACAGCTCAACAGTTTGCTGCAGGAGGTCTCTGTCCACTCTATAGTGCTCCACTATCTCCAGCTCATGTAGCCCCTGGTAGGTTACCCTGGGCCTGTACACTCTTCTCTGTCTCCTCACTGTGGGTTGTCCAGCAGCATTTCCATTGTCACCACCCTCAGCATGTTGCATATGTCGCCTTATAACAGCAATGGCAGCCCCTAACATTTCTTTGTCTCAGTAAAGCTTTTTCAGTTTTCACTTCTATTAGCTTACTCCAGTGTCTGTTGTGAGAAACATAATGGACTGTTGTTTGCAGAGTTTTAAGTGCTAGGCTGGGCTGGGCTAGTGTACTTCCTGTGTAATTGCCTGATTCTGATTGTTTTCACCTGCTAGCTCTGCTAGTACTCCCTGGTAGCTTCCTACTATTTGTTGTGCTTCCTTTTTCCTTTCTGTTTCCTCGGGGGGGGGGGTGCCGTGCACACAAGCACAAACACGCGCACAACAGCTAACACGCACGCACACATGCTTACATGGACTAAAACTTGCTTATTCGGGTTAAACCGCGCACACACCAGCGCAAACGCGCTTACAACTCTTTAAACAGCCTTAGACATGCTTACTCTGGCTTAAACGCACGCACTCACGCTTAAACGCACACACTCTGTTTTACTCGGGTTTACACACGCGCACACACGTGTATACCCACTCAGCAAGAAACTTTGGTGTTATCCACAGCATACACCTTCCATTTCTTGCCTTTCCCTAGCCTACCTGTTGACATCCCTTTTTCCATGATGTGTAAATGACAGCTGACACATGCCACTCTGCTCCAATGAGCTTCACTTCTTTCATACATACCCCCCTCGTGATGTCACCTATCTTCTACTCTGTTACTCCCCATATCATACTCCTACACTCCACTGACTGTGCTCATTTGATATGTAAACTTGCGATTCACTATCCTAACGCTCATTTACATAGGATTGCCTACTAATGCTTGGTTACATGTCTTAGACTGAGCTTCCCCCCTTGGCAACCTCTACTTGGTGGCCATGTTGTCTTCAGCCTGCCATTCCCTTGCACTGTACATTAACAATTTCAGTAAAATCCACATTTGTGGGTTTTAATTTTTAGTATTCTGGGTTTTAGAGCGCAGCCAGTTTGCGCGGCACTGTGCTACGCTTAAACATCGAAAATCGGCGAAAAAAAAATAAAATATTTTTATTTTCATATTGCATCAGGAAACATTTCACATGGCCATATATTTGGCCATTGTCATGCTTCCTGCACTGGATGCAACCTTTATTTGGAGCTGTCATGGCTCCGTTTTGCTATTTGCAGAACGGTACTCAGTTGTCAACTGAGTACATTTCTGCAAATAACACTGCTCTTACTCGGACAGGTTTGGGTTTCCTGAATCGCAAATCTACCTCATTTGCATACATTTCGCCTACAATTGAGGTAATTTGCACATCCCAGCCCTGTCCGTGTAAGAGCCGTTTTAGGAGCTCTCTTACACGCTCCTACAGGCTGTTCCTGGATCGCTCGTCGGACATAATGGCTGCATGGAGTCTTACTCTACTCTAAGACTCCGTGCAAGCCTTCATGAATCTGGCCCTAAGTGTGTGATTTGTATCATGAATGCACAACATATGGTTCAACTATTTTTCTTACAGGACATGAACCATGGATGCAAGTCAAAATACAAAAAAGTATAATATTCATGAGGATATTACAATGTAGTTGAAAGTGTAGCATTTTTGAATTCATTGTAGAATGAAGGACATTGAAATGGGCTCTTCCCTTGATACTGACATCAGTTATTATCCTTGGAATTTTAATAAAAAGTAATAGAAATGGGACTGGCCTCTGAGAAGACATGAGATGTGCCAGATAAATTATTCTAGAGTACCAAACGTGCAGCAGCTCTGTTTTAAGAGCCACTAAATGCATTCCTGTTACTTGGTGATTAAGCCATTGCTAAATTGTCATGACAGCATACAGCTCTTATGACATGCAGTCTCACAGGACTCTCAAGTGGAGTTACAGATTAAAGCCATCTGTCGTTTTAACATCAGCATTAGAAATAACAGCAAAAGTAATTAGCAACATAAGTTGTGATGCATGATTTCAGCCAAACTGTGAAGTCAGTAAAAACGAAATTGTCAAAAGCATATTTTTAAAGACTGCAAACAAGTAGAACACTGCATCATGGGCAAGAATTCATGACACACCAAGTTTTGATAGAGGTTACATCATTAATATGTGGTGCACAATGTTAGTTTTATGTTTGTAGGTAACTTGATATAGACACCTTTCATTTAAGAAAGTCATGACTAATAGGATGTACTGCCAGCAAAGCAAGTCTTTATTAACATTGTGATCACAGTAACAAACAAGAGCATTAAGTTTCATAAAGCTATAAAAGGTTTCATTATCCTGTAATAAAATGGAGCAGCCTGGCAGCTGATTGTAGAGTTCTGCATTCTAGTGGGGAAAATTATTTTTGTAGGAAAGCCCATAGCTGAATGAGAAGAAACATAGGAACACACTAGTCAGGAGTTACCATAGGAAGTACCAAAGCAGAGATCCAACAGAATGTAACAGCTCACATATGTGGTATAATGGCAGCCAAGCAGAATAAATCCATTTTTTTGTTAAGCAGAGCATCATTAGAGACTCAATTCACATTTGCAGGTGGTTTAGCATTTTCAGCTGAGCAACTTATTTATGGCTGTACTGTTGTTTTATCTATCCGTTCGTCTGTCTTCTTTTTGACCATGTTAGTCCAACTAGGCTAGTGGCCTGGCTTTAGGGTAGATCTGAGCTGGTATTTATACTGCTAGAGGAAATTTGGCCAGGGCATCAGGGTACATCTCCTATTTTTTTTTTGTATATAAATAAAGGACCCCTAATCTTTGCTACAGGGGCTGCAGGATCTTCTGCATCCACCTGAGCTCCCACCAACTCAAACAAATGGGGCCTCAGTGAAAAATCTCATCCAAAAACCTACCAGTATGTTTGTATCTAGAGACAGCTATATCTACACAATCGCACAGACACATATATACATGTAGACTCACGCACACACTTGGGCTTACATAATTTCCATTCAGGCTGTTGAAAGATCTGTTGGCTGATACCAATGAAATGATGTGTGATAATGACTTGACTTCTCTACAGAACACTGGTTAGATCCCTGCACAGAGCTTTGGCAATCTGAATTTTGACAGAACTAGTTCAGAGTAGTGCAATATAGTGCAAGCCAGCAATGTGGATTGTTGGCATGTGTAAGTATACTTATTTGTGTGTGTGTGTGTGTGTCTGTGTTTGTGTAGATTTTATATTTAGTAAGTATGCAGTCAGTCCGTATTCAGCTATATAATATTGTTTTATTGTAAGAAATTAAAAATCTTTGTTGCAAATAGTGACAGGTAGAACGTAATCCTTGTAAGGGTCATTGCTTTGTGCCTGCTAAACACCACAAAGAAAACTTCACTGTTAAACTTTTTACTTTCCATTTGAAACTGTTTCTTTGGTTTCTTCCTCCCAGCTCATTCAGGCTTTCTAAAACAAAACAAACCACCTTTTGCCAACAGTTTCCTTTTAAGTGTTAGTTTTCTCTTTTCTACAACAGTATGAATAGGTAACAGTTCACAATAAACAATTTGAAACACCTCCACATGCTCACACTAATGGGGCTTCAGCAGCCAGATTCTTTCCTCCAAGTGTTGAGTTTTTCACTAGTGAGTGACAGCTCTTTCACAAATGAGCAAGAGTTCTGCCACATTCTATCATATTTTTCCCTCACAGGTGACAAAATTCAAACAATGTAAATAAGGAGTACTTTCTGTTATGACCTCTTCCTTTTTATGAACAGGAAGATGAAGCAAAGTATGAAGTTTTTGGTTTAAATCTCCAGTGTTACAGCTGTATTAGTTACATATGTGCCTCACAGTCTGTTGATGAAAATCCAGCCCTATTTGAACACTTGTTAAAAAAGGGGCTGGTGGTGTTGTTGCTTCAGGCTCATGTGTCTGAAATAGGCAAGCTTCTTATTTCCAGTTTATACTGAAATCCTATGCCAAATAGGCATCTTACAATTTTTAGTTGCAGGCCTATGAGACACATTATAGAGCACCTGTCTACATACTACATCAAATTCTGATAGGCAATCATTAGGCACAAAACTCTAGATACAGTAAATGCATAAAACCAAGTCTTTTACAGTAGTTCAGACTGACAACATATGGCTTCCATCAAACTGATAATACTGAACAGAATGTATTACTGTATACCTAACTCATACTAAAACATCCATACCAAAGCCGCTCCAGTAAAGAGCATCAGTTTTAGCAGAATGCTTGAGCCTAATCTCTCCAATGAGCTAAAAGATCTTCTTTCCCTCCTAATTCCTGTTGGATATGTGGTTTCCAGTCTTCTCAGTCTGTTGAGGTGTACATCTTCTAACCATAGCGTACACTTTTCTTCCAGATTCTCTAGACAACTCCCAAGCACTCAAAGATTTTCTTTCCCTCCTAATTCCTGTTGGATATGTGGTTTCCAGTCTTCTCAGTCTGTTGAGGTGTACATCTACTGACCATAGTGTACACCTTTCTTCCAGATTCTCTAGACAACTCCCAAGCACTCTTGGTGAGTATCTTTGCTTTCACAGCTTCTGCAATGTTGTCTTTGTCACTGGTTATTTATGTATCTGCATCTCTTCTTATGCTTATTTACCTGCCTGACAGCTGAAAACTTAAAAGGCCAGTGACCTACCATATCCAATCCTAACACCTGTAAAACTTATAAAATAATGTTCTAAGCTGTTTTCAGGGTCCCATATGCTCAGTACTTCTACATATCCCCATCAGTACTACCTGCCAGGTACTTTCTGTTAAACACCATCATGCTATATGATTTTGTGTGTGTGTGTGTGTGTGTGTGTGTGTGTGTGTGTGTGTGTGTGTGTGCGCGTCTACTTCTGTTTGTCGAAAGTTCATTTTTTCAAAAGACAGAAGTACAACCACATTTACACGAAAATGCACTGAACTGAAAGTACACTTTTGTGAATACCGGTTTACTGAATCGGAAATAAAAACAAAAAAGAAACACTGCCTCACCAAAGCATGCTACATTGGGGAAAGGAAATATAACTGTTTCTCCACTGTACTCCTGTGATCCCGGAGCTAGTACATATAAAATAGTGGGGGTGGGGGGCACGGGGGACAAAACTGCCTTTGCAGTGTTTCTTTTTTGTTTTTATTACCAGTTCGGTGCACTTTCGCGTAAATGTGGTTGTACTTATGTCTTTCGAAAGAACGAGCTTTCGACAAATGAAGTAGACCCATATATATATATATATATATATATATATATATATATATATATATATATAAAAAGAAAGATGAAGCGAAATAGTAACTTCAAAGAGAAACTGGAGGCAAGACCCTGTGAGTTATACACAGAATAAAATATGTCAGTGTGTGCATTTAATTTCTAATATGCTTTCATTACAAAATGGACTCATGTTTTTTGGGTCTATATTATAAGATCGACGATTGAAAACATCGAACAACATATGGTCGACACCATATAGTTGATGTCTTCAAACTTCGACCTTATAAAAAGACAAAAACAAAAAATGAAAAAAGTACCCTAATGGGTTTAAGCAGGGGGGGTTGCACCCCCCACTACTTAAATATACCAGCTCCAAGACCGCACTACATTGCAGTAAATTTACACGCTTGAAATTCTGAGCATTCCATATTCTTGTATCGACAATGTCAGATTCGACATTATCGACTTTTGAGAATATAATATAGACCCATGTTTTTCAGTAGGTATGTGATAATTTACTTCCTGCCTAATATTAGAAAGTGCCAGCATGGAAGAAATATGGATAGTTCTGTTCAAACCTCATACCTAATATGGAAAGTTATACATAAGGAGCCAGGAGATCTTAGTTAACAAAACAAATGCCGTAGTGTTCATTTTTAATTGGTCAGTGGTTGTTCTAAGACTGTTACAATAATTTTGATCAAAGAAGGTATAAAACTGCATGATTCTGTTGACAGGACATTGATTTCCTTGTCTTCCATGTAGGTATTTCTCTTTGCAATAAAGTAGGTTATTATTCTCTGCTGAACTGTGTCTTGTGAAAGTTATTGGTCCCTTAACATTTCACTAAGTAGCTTAAGTCAAAACCATAGCACAAAAGAAATTTGCATAGTATGCTAAATTATTGCCATTACATTTTCACAGTCCAGACCACTGTAGTAGGATAGTTTTTTCTTTTTATAAAAAGAAAGTCTACATGTTCAGGCTTCTGTCAGGCTGAGCGTCCAGGTCTATAAACAAGACCTTCCACAGGTACACCCCAGGGATTAGCCCCAGTTGATGTTTCATTACCTGCTTCCAAAGTCTTCCTTTAGGTTAGGCATTAAGCTTCTGCTTGCTATTTTCAGGCAGTATCCTTATACACCAGCTTATTAATTAAAACGTTATCTAGCTAATTGTTGTGAGAATGTTAATAGCATACTCCAGTATGCATTTATAGTACACATTTAAAGGTACAGGCCACATGCACAGGAATGAGATTTTAAGTTTTTAAGGAAGGATCCAAGTCAAACAGCTTTTCTGTCTGAATAAATCCACTTGTTTTTTTTTTTTCTGATAGTTGAACAGTGGTATTCACATCAGTGGGCTAGTCTAATAAACTCACAGATGCTGTTAACTGTGGTTTGCAAGTAGGAATACTTTTAAAACATGAATGCAGTGAAGGGGAGTCTGCATTCATGCTAATAGAGTTCTTTTCCCATTAGCTGTTTGGAATCTAGGGAGAGGAAAAGGGGATTCTCTAGGTTTGAACAGAAGAGTTTAGTTTTGATTGTAACTGTTGACTGTGGTACCTGAAAGATAGGGCAGGCTCTAGGAATAGTCCTAGCAATTCAATACAGGGAATGTTACCTGCATTATGTTATCTACAAAAAAGGGTGTTTTTCATTAGTATTTTTCCATTTATCTATTTGTGTTTGATTACCCTATGTCCCCCATTAGGGGATCTAAATATAAAGCAGAAAGTAATAGATGAAAATAGATACCCCTGTGTAGTTCCTCTTGTGAGGTTAAATTCTTTAGACTACTCTCCACCACACATCACCCTAGCTGCAAATTTCTCTATAGATGTTAAATATTCATGTTGTACGTGTCTGCAGAAACCCAAATGTCTCAAAAGATCTGTTCATAAATTCCCAACTCTCTCTGTCAAATATTTGTTTGGCATAGAAGCCTATTAGCTTGAATATATTATTGCACAAAATGCATTCTTTTAAATCATAAGGGTAATGTTAATATTGTTAATTTTTTGCCTGCTTTATATAAACCAGACTGATCCAGATCTAATATTCGCAGCAATATATTTACCATTCTTTTTGCAAAAATCATCATAAACACTTTGTAGTCATGATTCAGAACTGAAATCACTTTGTATGACCATGGCTGAAGATAATCTTTCTGTCCTTTGGTTTAACTGCAATTACTGCTTGTTTCCAAGTCAGGGGTATAACTCCACTCAGAAAAAAATGTTGTTAAAAAGTACCAGGCAGACTTTTATTATCTTGTAGTCCTTTATCCACACTTCTGCTGGTATTCCATTACTATTGGAAATTATTTCCAGTGTTCTGTTTTTTTGTTGTTTCTTTAATTTCAGTCTCCTTTATTTTTGATATTATCACCTATTTTTCTGATGTTAACTGATGGGTTTGTAATTGCTTCAGGTATGTTACTGTTTTCAATGTGTTGCTCACATCCTCTTGTCTACATACTATAATAATTGTTAAATTCCATTTAGACTGTTTCCTCGATCCACATCTGGTATAAAATAATTGTCTTAAAACCATTGTTCTGTGTTCATATTTTCTAAGTACTCTTGCACAGACATTCTAGCTTCTTTCAGTTGCTCTTGACCTGTTGTGGACCATTTATTCTTTTTCACTTCTGTAAATCCCTTACTTTTTAATGCCATTTAGATACACGTTGTTACTTTTATTCCATGTCTCATTTGTTCTTACTGTGGCAACATTTCTAATCTTCAGTTTACAATTGTCCCAAATATTTGCAAGTGCTCTGCAGTTTGAATTCAAACTAATAACATTTCAGTTAAAGTTGGATCTACTCAGTCATTAAATGGCTTCCTTTTCAGAAGAAATGCTGGAAAATGCCAATGTTCATCAAAAAATAAACCAATACTTGCTTACAAAACTTAATTAGTATAGGTGCATCTTCTGACACTATTACCGGGTATGTTTTCATGGTTCAGACAATGTTACCATATTCTTTTAGTATGAAACATCTACCTAATATTGCCAAAAAAACATATTTCTCTGAAAAATGTGTATATTTTACTTCTTTCTGTGTTTTTTTATTACATCAATAAATCCAAATGCATGCATATATTTCTCCAAGTATCTGCCCTAAGCCGGTATTCTATGATACCTTGGCTTTCCAGAGATGTGGTCATTTTCTGTAGTGTTCTTCTCTATCTAGTACCATACATGCTTATTGAAAGGCTTTAACTTCTCCCATAATGGTCTTTATATCTTGTATATCTTGTCTCACTGATTTTGGTGAAATATAAAGTGAGGCTAGTATAAGTCCTAAATCTTGCCAACAAGCCCTCAACACTAAATCTTCCTTGCCCGTTCTTTATTCCTCAATCTTTATTCTTATACACTTTTTAATTAGTGTTAAGACCCCTTTTTACTGCCTTCTTTTCTACCATATAAACTCTCCCTTCTACTTTCCTTTACAAAATGTTCATGTCCTTCATAATTCAGGTGTATTCTTTGTAACTTTATTATCTGCATTACCATTGAAAATGCAAGTCAGCTTCTTCTTCTGTTTTTTCTTGTCAACTTACCCATTAGCATTCCAGTCTAATAGTAGATATTTCTTATATTATTTGTTTTTCTACTACAAACTGGTCCTTCATAGTCTGTTTTTATCATTCTGTATCACTTTATTTACTTTTATGTAATATTGTCCCAACTGAACCTTATCTCTTATTAGAACACTTCTTTTCCTGAAGTATTCTATTTCTAAAGCTGTCTGGCTATTTTCTGTTGCTAAATAACCAGGCTATCTATATTCGTTCATTTATATATACTGATTTCTACAGAATGTTCTTTCCAGCAGTCAGTATGCATTTTTAACATGCCCCCCCTTAACTTTCATTAAATATACCTTCAAAATATGTAGCTATTTTTAAAATGTCAAAGTTGACTGTCAAGACACAAAAACTCCTCCTTTTTGGAGTCAAGCACAAGGGAGGCAAGTTGTATTCCAACAGCCCTAGAGACAGCTCATTCTGCAAACTGAGAATTTCCAACTTTGAAACTTGATAAGTGTGATTTTAAACAAACAGCATACAAAAATGAAATGAAGCAGATATATTCATACAGGTATTTAATGATTTCAGTCATTTTAATTTGTCTTCCAGTGAGCATCTTTTACATTTTAATTATACCAGACATACTTGCCCATGCATATTTTTTCTTGCATTTAAACATTTCCCTCAGTTAGTGCTTTTAGTGCAATATTTTTGTCAAATCTTTTGTCTAGCCAAATTTCAGTTACCATAGTTGTCTCATTCACTTTGTATACATTCCTACACCTAGTGCATGTTTATTAGAAATACATTTACACAATATTGCCTATTGGCATCCATCACATGATGTATTAGTTTCCTTTACATTTATAATTCATTTACTTCTTCCCTTCCTCACTGTCATAGTACATTTATTAAAAGGAACATAATATAGTTTGCAGTTTGAAATTTTGACTTCCGTTGGACAACATGTAGTATATCGCCCTTCTTTCATTTAGATATAAATTTTTAAGTAACATTTGACATATAATACTTCTATTATTACATTTATACCAATTAAATACTTCTTTCTTTCTGGTACTTATTAATTTCAAATGTTTTAATGTATCATTGAGAATGCAATGCAGATTTTGATTATATTACACAATTTTCCATATAAACATTTATCCTTTTTTAAGTAGTGTCCATGCTCAATGTTCCAATTGCATTCTTTGTAAAATCTCAGACTTTTTATGAAAACTGTTTTATCTCGTTTGTTTTAACTATCATTTTCTTTTGGAAAACAGCCATTCCCTTAAGGTATCCATTATTGTTTATCTACATTTTTGACTAGTTGCTTTTTATCTCTCTCTATCGTCTCCTCATCCAAATCTGCTTTTGTTTTTGTCAGCTCATCTTGTGAGTGTCAAGTGTCTGTGTAGGTTTTTAATTATAACTCTCAACCTCTTAGTGCAAGAAATCTGGGCAAAGTAAAAAAAATTATGGTAAAATGATGGGGGGGGACCAAAAATAAATTTTAAATACTGCTCTTAAATAGTTAGAAAGTTGCTGATATAAAATGTTTTGCATTATTAGCATGCATTTTCTGAAAGTTTCAGCCTCCAATGTCTCATTATTTAGTGACTTCAGTTGTCAGGGATATGTCAGAAAAAAAATTGTGAGCAACAAACCAAAAATATGAGGTGAAATTCTGGACAGTTGAGAGGTATGTTTTTAATACAAGTGGACAGAAGACTCAGAATAATACAATATACAGTAATTGGAACTTCAGAAGTAACATTTCAGTTCTCTGCAGAGTCTTAATGGAAGAATGAAAAACATTTCTTTTAGTTTGAATTTTCACTGAAAAGTCATTATCCGTATAAATCCTTGTGTTCCTAACTTTATGATTGTTCCCTTCCTCCACAAATAATTTCTTCTCTTAGCTGTATGATGCATCTTATTCAGTACAGGTCTTGCCAGCTTTTTCTGTCTCTTCTTAGGAATATTTACTCTATGTATTATTTTTATTTTAATATCAACAACAGAAAGTATATTCCATGTGTTGAGGAATTTTGTTATGAAGGAATCCAGCAAGTCATCCACAGCAGCATTTATTATTAAAACTAAAACTTAAAACCACATCACATAAGCGCTTTCACACCCTTTCAAAACAGGTGCTTCCAAAGATAAAAAAAAAGAAATATAAATGAGCATCCTTTTAAATCATGTGAAAGTGCTTATTTATGTGATGTGGTTTTAAGTTTTTTTCTTTTTCTAACTAACATCATGAAGTTCAACTTCTTGGGCTACACTGTAAAGAGGCCATTTGTAGCTGGACCTACATGACAGTATAATAATTAGGACCTGCTCTTGCATTCCTTGAGCATTGACAGCTATGTTTATTGCACCATGGCTTGATATCTGTTTCATGCTCAGTCATAAAGTTATAAGCAATGTTGGCTAAAGGAGAACCCACATTGCATTACCTGCATATAAAGGCTCTTCTCAGGTGAAAATAAAAGAAAATATTTGAAGTTCAGACATTAGTTCATTTCAGAGAAATCTGCCCTACTTTATACAAAGTAATTCTAACTTTCCTTTTTTTTCTTTTTTTATGTTTCTTTTTTGGATCAATTACTCCCTGCCCAACTAATCATTTTAGTTGTCCCTCTTATTTTGACTCCCTTTTTAATATTTCTGTTGTCATTTTCAGTAACAAAAAAGCCTTTGGGTTTGGCCATCTTTCTATAGCTCCCTCCTGTTCACCATTTTTAAAACGATTTTTACAATCTAATGTTGTCAAGCTGAGCAGTAGTGTTACAATTATAATGACCAGTAGTATAGTATTAAAATTATAATGACCAGTAGTAGCTTCCTAACTGCCTTAATAGGCGAGGGTCCTGCAATGAGTTATTAGTAAATTACCGCACCATACTTATTTATTACATGGTGATATAAGGAAACAAAACTTCCTGCTGTTGACCCATTTTTCTCACCAGTGTAATATGTGATCAGATTCTTATAAAATAACACCTTCAGTACTTTCATTTCATTCTTAATCTGCCTTGGTAGCATGATTCTATGGGGGAAGACCCCCCCCCCCATCCATTGCAACATGGACAGTGCCAAGAGTAATGAACTGATAATCATTTTTTTCCCTACAACCAAAGATAGAGGCCAGAACAGTCACTGCTTGCAGTATCTACATTTCATTTAAATTTGTCTTTCTGACAAGCTCCTGGACTGTTCGGATGTTTTCCCCAGAGACCTCAGGGCTCAGTGTTGGAATTGTTTTTGTTAACAATGTTTATGCTGCCCTTTGGAGATCTTTTTAGAAGGATGGTACTTAACTATCATTGCTTTGCTGATGATGCACACCTATACCTCTGCTTCTCTGAGAAGGTGATGTAGGTAGCAGATTTGGGGGTTATACATAAAAGTTATGTAGTAATTAGTTGAAGCTCATTACCTTAAAGATGTATGCAACCTGTCACGTTTCCTTTGATCTATCATTGCCACCCTTTGTCATCAACCATGGCAATGATTTAGAATTTGTGCAAAAGGTAAGAAATCTGTTATTTTCCATAATTAGCTGATACCTAAGGGGATAGATCTCTACCTTTTTCAAGTCATTTTATCATCAGCAGAGGAGCACCACTTGGATTAAGTGCTTAATATGTCCTGAAGCTCTGTCTGTAGTTGTCCGTGCCATGACCCTGGCCACTTCCATCTTGACTATTGTAAAAGTCCTTACCTGGGTATGCCATATAGTGACCTGCACTAGTTGTAGGTTTTGCAGAACTCTACAGCTAGGTTACTCATGGATGTCCCCATGCTGTGACAGCATGTCATTCTGTATTTTAAAGCATTTCATTTTTTGGTACTGGAGATAAGTCCTGCAAGGACTGGTTCCTCCATACCTGAACAAGTTTATTGTTCCATACCACCAATGATGCGCACTGGGTACTGCCATCTTCTAGCTCTGCATGGTTCTTAGTGTTTGATTAGACAATTCTCGTGTTAACACATTTGTTTACCAAACTTTGTGTCTCTGGAATATGATTTCAGAGAGCTCGTCTTTGTCCTGTTTAAGCAGTCCATAACAACTTCTCTTTTTCATCGTAGTGCATTCTTATGATTTAGCTAACCACTTTGTTTTATGTTTTGTTTTGTGATTTTTCTAGACTTTTGTAAATCTGCTTAAAGTACAGTAATACATTTGAAGTAATCAGGATTGAGCTAAAATGCATGTGCATTTTACCTCAAGTAGGTAAGAAGGCAATTTGTTTGGGTACCTCTTTATATATCATGCAAATATCTGCAGAGAAAAGAAACTGAATGAAAATATTTAGTAACATTTACTTTCTGCATCTTTCTTCTTTAATCAGGACAGCATCTGAGATGCTTATCCCAGCATATTGTACGTGTGTTCTTTTTGAAGTTCCAGTGAGCATATGACCTTCTTTATTTAGGATAATACATGCTTAACTCTTGTAAGCTTGTTTTAAAGACTGTGCCTTACTTTTGCTTCTGTTGTCTGAACTGCCTCCATGCAGTCAGTCATAATTATAACAAGGTCCACAGCTCTATACTGAGGGGTAATAACTTCTTTTGATTGTGTCATTTCCTATGCATCCCATTATACTGATTGCTTTCACTGCAACTCCTGCTTAGTGCTTGCTTACTTTTAGGTCATCTGATATGATTATGCCTTTTGGTGTTTTCCTAATTTGCTGTCACTGTATTCTCATTAAAGCATGTATGTATTCCTTTCCTGGAGTTTCGGTTCACAGATGCATTTTTTGCATCAAAATGTATGCACTCATGTTTTACATCATTTATCCGGTATTGTCAAAGCTGCTTTTTTGCATCTGTTCTTCCTCTTCTTGAGTATCACCTCTGTGCATTACTTTTCATTATCAACAAAAAGTTAAACTTTTCAGTCTTTTCCCAGTATTACTTGTAAAAGCACTGAACAGATTGTCTTAATACGGGTACTCTGGCCTTTCAGTGGCATTTCATTAAAGTGGAGTTTGCTACTTCAATGAACCTTCATGTCTTATTGCATTACCAGGATTTTAGTGATACAAACTTACAACCCCTTCTGAGCCATCCTAAATCTGTTTAATAATGCATTGTGTGGTACCAAGTTTAGTGGAATACTAATGTCTACGTAAACTATGACCATAACTTTTGTATGCTTTAATATCTCAATCACCCAGTCCCACCACAGTGCCTATACTGAAGATTAATTTTATTTCACCACAGAACAGCAACCAAGCAGAACTCAGAGACTCTGTAAAAAGCTTCTTTATTGCACACTCTTTTGTGGAGTAGTGAACTACCTGTACTACAGTTATCTGGCATTATGTTCCTTTTGTTACTGTTAACTTGTGTTTTGTGACCCCCTGATTATTTTATAATATTTTTCTTATTAGTGATTTCAAAGTCATATTTATGACTAATGTCATGTATTGCAGGGTGATAGTCTCCAGTCTTTGACTTGTTTTTACTTCTGCTACCTCCAGTCCTCAGGACACTTACCTTCCTTAAATTAGTTCTTTAAAAGTTTAGTTTCTGGTAGTGTCACTTATTCCCTCATCCCTGTACCAGTTCTGTGGTAAAACTCAACAGGTCATACTAGCTGTATATCTTAAACTTTTGAAATCCTTTTATGACCATATTTTGTGAGCAAGTACTTGGACTATTCCCTTTCTTCTGGCCATTCCTATCATCAGGATTTGGTACAAATTCACTCTTTCCCTTTAATAATACTAATTGAGTCAAGCATGGACATGTCATAGTCAAGGCTACTTCACTATCTGCTGTGGAGCCAGTCTTATTTTGCTTTCATAATGTTGCTTATTTTTATTTATTTATTTTTTTATTCTTAAATTTATTTTACCTGGTGCAGTCTCATTGGTAAGAATATCTGCCCTCTTCACAGAAGCACAATGTCAGTTTTCTGGGTCCAGTGACGTATTTATTGAAAGAAAGCTGTACTGTCGCTCAGCATGCCAGCTTATGTGAAGAGAGGATACCTTTATGGGGTGGTGGAAGAGAGACTGAGTTTTGGCAGGGTCATAAAGGAAAAGCATGTATATATATATATATATATATATATATATATATATATATAGAGAGAGAGAGAGAGAGAGAGACATAAATAAACACAAAATGAAACAAGAAGTAGGTGGTAAAGGGTGCATCATCTTGCTTGTGTTGGGACATTCTTTGCTACAAATATTGGCTATCATGAGTATACTTGTGAAAGTAAAACTATTCAATGTTTTAAATTAAATTCTACAGGTGGCTGAAACAAAGTTTATTAAAACATGCTGAATTTGGTTATCACTGAATGTATTTCATTAAACTCTGGATAAAATAATTTCTGCATGTAGGGGAACACCCCACAAAGTGAAATATTACATAACTCTAAGTAACAGGCCATCAGGATGGGTTATATTTTGACAGGAGTGTGGTGACCGGCTCATCTGACAAAACAGAGTGATTGAACGACTTCATTGAATCATTACTTGATTATTCACCATGGACTCGTTAAGTTTGCATTGACAGCAATTAAACTTCCGCATATTTCACTGAGAAAGAATTCAGAAAGAGATCATTTTGTGACAGAAGACTGCGGTGGTGGTGCTGTGGTAGCATTGTCACCTCACAGTAAGATGTTGTCCTGTTTGATTCTCAGCTAGAGCATCTTCTGTGTGGAGACATGCGTGAACGGGCATACCTTCATTGAAGGTTGTGCATCAGGGCTGGCAACTTGGTGCATAAAAATCTACTGCCAATCATTAGCGGACCGGAGTTCTGCTGTGGTGACCCCTAACCGGAAAAAGCCGAAAGACACAACATCATTTTGTGATAGAAACTAAGAAGAAAACAAGCAGAAGTGTATGTAAACAGATTTTGAAATGTGTCCTTCTAAAAAAACTGCACATCAAGTGCACTGGAAAAGCTGTTCTGTTTTCCGCATAATAAAAACAGGTATTACACACACACACACACACACACACACACACACACACACACACACACACACAAAATAAACTGTAGCAGGCTGAATCCAGGACTTCAACAAACTGTCAGATGCCTTATATTCTTCTAATCTTCTCAAAGTTTCTGAAAGTTTTATGATAGAGAACTACGTAAATGACCTTGCAGACTCTTGGCACCTTTGGTTACACAGACATCTCCGCAGAGTTTCTGTCTTATTTTCATTTATTTGTCTGTTATCCAAGGTAACACTGTCAGTATTGCTCTCCAAGTAGCTTTTCAAATTACACAGTGTACTGCACACAATAATAGCCAAGGGCTTTTTTTCTGTCACTTTAATCACTGTGTGTGTAAGCTTCAGTATTTAGTATTTTATCAAGAAAATGTGATAAATGTCAGATTTGAAGACTTGCTTTTGGATGACAAATGAAAACTATTGGGACTTCAGAAATGCTTTGGTATTATTGAAGTGAAACTTCTTTAGACACAGTAGTGCGAGTTCAGAGTGAAACGGAAGTGAGACTCCACTGGATAGTGGCGCTGTTCGCGCCCAACAGTACGATAAGCAACACACGCACACACAGACACACACTCTCTTTTTCTCTTATAGCTCTCAATCAGTCAGGGACAAATCTAGAAATAATCAGGGACACTTTTAAATATTAGCATTAACCTGAGAGATAGACAGAATAAGAGAATATGAATTAATATACATTTTCTGAAGTAAAAGAAGTCTGTAACTTTAATTAGTCATTATTTAAAAAGTATAATTTACCACCTCTTCTCCTAAACATCACCAGTTTTAGTAGGGATTAATAGGGATGGAGTTAAAATTTGAGTCAAAATCAGGGACAGTTGAGAGGTATCTCTTTGTGAGAAGCTCTCTCTTGAGCACATCTCCCCCAGACCCTCTTCTTTGTCCTAAACTGCTTATTATGTAGGCCGTTGGTCTATTTTAGGTGTAGATCCCTGGAAAATAAGTCTTTAGTTGTTTTTATTATTGTCAGCCATGCTAAAACCTAACCTGGAATGCGGCTCTTCCCATTTTAGGGACTTGTTCCTTTCAAGAGTAGAGTGGTGGAATTTATGAGGAAGATGTGCACCTGCAGAGACACACCAGGCAGTGGGATAACCTGAACTGTTAGGATACCTGATCAATTAGGTCACAGACTGATGATTATACACAAGGTCTTTATGTTAGCTGCAAGAAACAGCTGTTGTGGCAGATGGGAATATCGTTTTGATGTCAGTGCCAATAGTGCTATAATAACTACTTCTCCAGTAAGCCCATGGTTCAGTCAAAATAGGCATTGTATCACACACACACACACACACACACACACACACACACACACACACACACACACACACACACACACACACATATCATAGCTCTCAATTGATTTATGATAACTTTCAAAAGAATAATGAGGGACAAATCCAGAAATGATTAGGGACACTTTTTAAAATATTAATACTATTTACTTGAGGTACTGATAGAATAAGGGAATGTGAATTAATATACATTTTGTTAAGTAAAATAAGTTAATAAATCTAACTATTGTCATTATTTATTAAGTATAATTCACTGCCTTTCCTCCAGTAGTCACCAGTTTTTGGAGGGATTAAAAGTTGAATCAAAATCAGGCACATCCCTAAAAATGAGGAGGAGTTGAACGTGATGAAAGCAGTGCTAAATTAACAGGAATAATTTGAATGATCTATGATCTGTGCCTTTTATTTGTCCTTATTGTCATTTAGTTTTTATTTGCCCTCCTAAGCTTTATTGTCATACTGAAGTTAATAGTCCGTTGGGAAATATTTTGTTAAACTATTTTCTTTATGTCTCCTTTTCTCTCTCTGTATATCTTGCTGTCTCACTCATCTCTTAACTCACACTAAAATCGGTACTAGTTAATCATGATTTTAATGTGGTAATATTAATGTGCAGATCCCGTGCAATGACTGGTATATTTTTCAAAACTGTAGCTATAAAAAGTGGGGCAAATAAAACTAATAACTATTAACTGCTAACACAGTATAACAAAAGATTGGGGCAATAACAAATAAATGTAGACAATAAATAGAAAACGTAAACAATACATGAAATAAACTATTATATCAACCTGTAGTAACGCAGACTATACAGAAAATGAATCAAGCATTGCAGCGGTAAGCAGAAGTGCAATCTTAATTGACATGTAAATGACCTAGTTCTGAATAACAGAGACTAAATACATAACTAAAGAAAGATTTAGGAAGATAATATGGTTATGTTTGGTAATATCCAGCAGTAGTTAGCAGACCAGTATTATGATAACTGAAAATATGTAAAGCAGAGATATTTATGAAAGAGTTATATAAATTTAATTTGAGGAACAAGAATCTGATGCAGGTGCTTTGAATAATTATTAGTTACTTAGCTTAATAAATAGTTAACTGCCACAAAGGAAGCAGGCACAAAAAAAGTGAAATGGAAAGTAAATGCAGATACTGTGAGCATTTAAGTATTTGAAGGGGTACCCGAGCAATCCCAGTTTAGTGAATATGCATCCATATATACCAAGGGATACATGTATATGTTACTATCAACACAGCTCTGCTTCTTTTCCCCCTTTTTGAATTGGAACTTCTTAAGGCATGGTAGTGTGAGTTCGGAGTGAAATGAAAAGTGAAATGGAAGTCAGACTCTGTCCACAGCTCCTGGCACAGTAGTGAGAATTCTGACTCAAACTCTGCCAGTTTTACATCTCCAACTGCTGTGAGGGTAGACACACACACACACACACACACACACACACACACACACACACTCACAAAGTGATCAGAACTCTGAATCTGCTTATTGCAATAAGTGCGAGGTTCAAATTGAACTCCACCAGTTTTACAGCTCCACCTCTAGTTTCAGTAGACACACACACACACACACACACACACACACACACACACTCTCACTTAAACACAAAGTGATCAAAGCGCTTGGGTTCATGCAGGCATCAGTTTAGGATGATGTCAGCACGTACTTAAGACAGTTTCATAATAAATCCAGGCTTATAAGTATATTTCCTTATACTGTACTGTACCACTTGCTTTTCTTCGCACTTCCTTACAGAAGTTTCATTTCTAGCCCATGTGGTAATCACACATATTCTTTTTTATTTATGTTTTTTTTATTATTAGAAATTCGTAATACTTTTTGGTTTGGGAGATGTGAAAAACATTACATCGACTTATCTTTCAGGGTGAAATTTATTCAAGGAATGTATATCTTTTCTTCATGTGTTAACCATAATAATCGACTTGGCTTCTCCCCCCAAAAAATGATAAATTAACACAAATATAGATTTTGGTCCTGTGTTCAAATAGTCCATTTCAGGTGAAAGTTGAAGCAGACCACTCTTTGTCTAATGAATATATTAAATCTTACAGGACTCTACATAAATTGGCTGCATTCATGTTTTTCCTCCTCTTTTTTTCATTGTTTAAGATTCAGTTTCCAATGTTCCACTGAAAATCAGGAAGTAATTGTTTATCAGAAAGCAATATTTTTCCAATTGGGTGTTTCACATGAATGACCTACATTACAACATATGTGTCAACATGCAGAGAGTGACCACATTGCAAAATTTTTGGATCAAGATGCAATGCAAAGGATGGATATGTTGTCACACTAATAATTCTAAAAGAACTAATAAAAATGATTGTACACTATACCAACATAAAAGCTTATATTTGCTATAGTACCTTGACAAAACCTTCAAGGAGTGAATAAAAGAACACACTGAAACCACACAGCAGTCAAACTCCAGCCAATATGCTGCTATACTTAATTATAGTACATATATCCAGTTAATCTCTGTGTTAAGACCCTGAGGTCTTAAAGTATTAAGCTTTAAAATAAAAATACTTCTTATGTTGCAGTCTATCTTTAACACTTAAATCATCTCTTAAATGTACTTAGGATTGCTTTAAAATAAGTGTTTGTAATAAAGTAATAGCAGTTAAAATAAGCTGCATGTGAATTTGCTTCCTTTTTCACTGTATTTCTCAAATGTTCTTTGGCAATCTCTCCATTATTAACATAATTCCATGAACATCTCAAATCATGTATGACTGCATTAATTACAGTCATAATAACATTTTGCCCATACTTATAACCATTTATTGCATAAAAAGTTGCAACAGTATTAGCCTACTCAGTACTTGAACTGCTGGAGTAGGTTTCCCTTTGTCTGATATTCAAATAGCCTATGTTTTTTTCTGGGTCTATATTATATAATCGAAGATGCACATCATCGAATGGGATTTAATCTGAAATGCCATTCATCGAACCCCCACACCCCCCACTAATTATATATACCGGTTCTGAGATCGCACTACAGTGGTGAGAGGGCACATTTCCTGATCCACACCATAACACAATGTCAATCAGAATGGTTGAACAAGCTGCATGTTCGATTAAATGCCATTCAAAATGCCATCAGATTATGTGCATCTTTGATGAAATAAAAGGGACCTGTTTTTTGCAGGCTCTGTGACATATTGATGAATCCCTGACTTACAGCTCAGATGAGATGAGTTAGACTAACAGCTTAGGCACTTAAAACATTGGTCAGGAGAGGATGATTATGGCTTATGCAATCTTATACACTTGTGAGAAGGTGATTGGTGGTGTCAGACAACCTAATTCCTCCTATACAAGAAGAGGCTTGCATGATAACAATGAACACTGAGCCAGGCAATGTAAGCCTGTCATTCCAAGCCAGCAAATGTAGCCCTTGTAGGCCTGTACGTGGGAACATAGAGTAACCTAACCACAAAACCCCTTGATGACTGCTCCTGAAGAAGGGCGGGATAATCATTGGCAGGTGATGGGACAGAAATAAGATATAGAAAGCAGCTTACAGTTGCTTGAACTGGACTAGTGTCTATGAAACAAAACTGCACAGATTCTTCTACCTATTAAATAAAAAAAAAAATCTAGATTTGTAAGATACTTGGTGAACTAAGCAGTCATTTATGAACAGAAAGTTCCATTTTTTAACTATTTCCACAATCTTCTTACTAAGGAGGTTATTTGTGTAACAAAAAGTATGTTTTGTGAATTTTGTTGCTTTATTTGACCTAATTTATATATTTCTTTATCTTTCATTTTTAGTGTTCACTTTCTGACTCTTATATTAACTATTTTAGATTATAAACTGTATTTATGTATAAATGTTATTACCCACTGCGACCGACTAGCATCTCCTGCATAACTTCTTAATAGGTAGATAGAGACACTTTATGCCAAAGCATTATTTTTGATTAGCTACTCCACTCAGTATGATAGACAAGAAATATTTTTCATTTTCTGAAAATTGTATGTAATTTGTATACCAAGTCTTCTCCTTCTTTATAATAGTGCACATTCGGACAAAGTACTGGGATCCCTTCTGCAGAAAAAATCAACCATGTACTAAAAACACACTACATTAGTCCCAACAATCTTATGAGTATAAAAAAGTCATAAATGAATTAGAGTATAAGGGTGCAAAAGAATTACTCATGGCTGTACCTAGCTTCAACCTCAGGTGAAACAAAATCTTAGGCCAGTGATTATATGGTGATGCCTCTTTCCCCCCCTCCCCTAATCCTGGCCCATTCATGCCATCCAGACAGATTGCTTCTTTCATGTATTTTCCTCCTTTGTCTTACTCTTCAATTTCTTCCACCATTTTTTCACTATATCCTTAAAGTAATAACTTTGGAAAAAGTAATGAATTAAACTGGAGATCTGACGGCTGCTGGACGTCCACAAACCATGGAATTTCTAATGCTTTGATGTATATTTAGGGCTTTTTTATGCATTTTTAATCCAGTAATGGTCTTAAAAATCATGAGTAAGAAAATAAGTTCAGTGTTATTTTTCTTTTTCAAGGAAGAAAAAAGGCTAACAGAATAGTAGTTCCCAGTAAACTGACAAGAAAATGCTTGCTAGAATACATAAATCATATCTACAAATACTCTCTGTCTTCATACCCTCTCCCACGTTCTGGGTATTTGTGTTAAATTTGGAGGAAAGTAAAAAAAAATGTCTGCAGTCATAAATTTCAGGTTGGTGTTACCATATGTATATATACAGCATGCCTTCTTATCCTTACCCTGAATAGCAGCCATCTTATCTGCTTTCTGTTATGTTAGACTAATGCAAAAGTTATAGATGCCACAGTAATGTATTTCAACTTGTTGCTGTCCTATATACAT
This sequence comes from Protopterus annectens, assembly GCF_019279795.1. Lineage (NCBI taxonomy): Eukaryota > Metazoa > Chordata > Ceratodontiformes > Protopteridae > Protopterus > Protopterus annectens. The sequence goes on along the minus strand of NC_056739.1, from coordinate 1,018,672,143 downwards.
AGCATGCCTTCTTATCCCTAACCCTAAAGATAGACATTTGTATACACACTTGATATTTGTGTGTGAGAAAAGTGTAATGGTAATTATAACAGCAATGTATTTCAAGTTGTGATGCTAGACTGGATCCTGCCCCTAGGAAAGATATAGCAACTTTCTGTCCATACCTCCCATGTCTGACTGTGGAGAAAGTTAAAGAACTAATGACCTCATTCTTACTAGGCTCCACTCAAGCTATAGTAATCTTCTATGTGTACCTCTGAGGTTTGACTGTGAACAAAGGTAAGGAAATAATGACTATACTGTCCACAGCTCCCTACTTATGCTGCAGATACCTTTTGTGCACACCTCTGAGCAAGCCCATTTACAAACTAGATAGAGCCCAGGGCACAAGTTAAGAATGGGGCCACTCTATTGACTGTATCAAAGTGCCCTTATACATCTATGGTTCTAGATATTCTGTGATGCATTTTATCTCTTATAATCATCTAATAATATAATAATAAATAAATAAATAATTAAATAAAATCTCTTACTGAAAGATAATTACTTACTATTATTTTTTTGTAGCCCATATAGCTATATGTGCATCTCCTAATACTGTATTGGCAGAGAGAAAATTATTTTCATAAACGCACAAATACCTATCAAAAAACAAATTGTAGAAATGCCAGTCTACCAACAGTGTAACTAAAACAGGGTGGATGACAAAGCTAATGAACCATCTTATTAATTCTTATCCTTAAAACAGGAGTTATGAGATTTGGTCATTAAGACCAGGTGGAGTATCACTATTTAAAGTGATCTGCAAGAAAAAAATTTTGCATAGCAGAACAGCCACCATCCCTAATGTCTGTCATTACCTTTTCTAAAATAAAAAAGTGAACTTTTTAAAACTAGTGCCAAATACAGAATGCTTAAATAATGCATTTTTATGTTCCCCTTAATGAATGTTTGAATAATGTTTGTGTATTATTTTCTACAGTGGGACATTCAGTTTTTTTCTACATAAAACAAGGACCTATGCTACAAATGGAAACATAAACTACACCTGCTGTTTTTACAGTTATTCAAGGGGTAATCTGTGTATTGGAAAGTATAATTGTTTAAAATAACGTTCATAACCTTCAAAAATAAAAATGACAACTGGCATGACTACCACATTTGCTTATAGATCCATTTGTGCCACCAACATGTTGAAAACGACCCCTACAGAAGCTTAGCTGGCTCAACTAACAACCTGTTCCAGTATCATGAACTTGTACCCACTCCTCAGCTCTTAAAGTGAAGAGCAGAAAAAAAAGGACCTGAAGTACTGTAATTTTATTACAGAAACAATGCAGAGCTAGCCTTTCAGTCATGCCCCTTAACACTTTGTCCCATTCTTGCTATGTTACTGTGCCTCTAATGCTTTTGCTGGATTTAAAAACAGACTGGGCTAAAGCCCAACATTTTTAAAATTCAAGCTAGATAACCTGCATACATTCCCATTTCCTGAAGATGATATCCTGTAAATCATGTGCTTCAAATGAGTAATGCAGTGTCATAGAACAACAAAAAACTCTGATAATTTACTCTGGCTTTCTGAACCAGTGGTTTAACTAAAATAGATAGGTGTATTGTTAAAATGTCATCAGTCAAGGGCTCAGGATGATGATGAGCAATATAACATTGTTGTAAAAGCTGATCATCCTCTGAGATGATCCTAGACATCCTGATAAATTGTCCCTTGACTGCATCCTTTTTCTTTTTCAAAGTTTGGGCTCTGTCAAAATGCAAAAAAATGACTTGAATATATGGGCGTTGTTTAAATGTTTCGACAATGATCACCCATATCCTTGTATACCAGAATGTCAAAGAACAGAGTTTGCTGACTGTCTGTATAAACCTAAATATCCAAGGAGATCTCTAGCACCCCTGAGATACAGGAGATACAGAAAAAGTGATTAAAGTTATCCTGATCCCCCTTCTTATGAAAAAATATATAATCCAAAAGTCAGATGTAAATTTTGAGATTTTGGTAATAAGGGTAACTCACAACAAATTTATTTTCCCAGTGCACAGGATGAATAGAGTGGTGTAGACTTCCCCATGGCCACACTGGACACTTGCCTAAAAATAATTATCCTTTAGTACTGACAAAACAGACTTCAGAACAATTTCTGTAGAAAGGGATATGGACAGGATCGTGAACTGCTAGCAGCACTGAATTTTTTGTTCCTCCTCCTACAATTTAATTCTGACAGGATTTTTTTCTAAACAAAAAACTTCAAATTATACTCAAATGCAGATAAATTGGAACAGTTTATATTGAAGTTTATACAAAAATGTTAGTTTTTATAATATTTTCCTGTCAAATATTACAGCAAAATTCAATTGTTTCCTCAGAATGAGCCAATCTAAAATAGCCTCTCAAGAAATATTACTTAAAAAAGAACTGCAGTCTGTTCTTAGTGACATTCAGGACTTTCTTTTGAAAACTGACAAACTGAATACCAAAACTGATACAATTAAAGAATAGTACAAAAAACAATTTGGTTTTTAATTAATGAAGTGATCACATAACACAAACTTCAAATATCAGGAATGGAAGAAGCAATAAATGACATACATGACAAACAGAAGGGGAAATGGTATTGAATTTATGCTCAAGCAAAATAAGATCCTTGAAAAATTGTAGAATCTAGGAAATATCAGAATTTATGGTATTCCTGAGAAGCATAAGGGAGATAACATGGTAGACTTTTTAATTTCTTGGCTACCTAAATCTTTAAATCTTTCTAAGGCATAATCTTTTGGAATAGAAAGAGTTCACAGATCCCTGTTTAATTTGACATCAAAGAAAAACTTTTGTTCTCCTAGATCCAGGTTAGATTTGTTTCTAGTCAAGGCAAAATGTAGTTTTAAAAATCTGCTTGATCCCCTCCACCTATAAAAATAAGATATTACATTATTAGATTTGACAATGACTACTCTTCTTTAGTTGTCACAAAAAGAACATTTTGTATTATCTTTTTTAAAGAGCCTAAAAGAAATCTGGAATAAAAAATTTTATTTACATAAAAAAGTAAAATACTTGACAATACAGAAGAGATGGACTGAGTATCATTTGACCTAAGAGGTGGACAGCAAGAAGTAGCTGGATGATATCAGAAAAGAAAGAAAAAAACTTAGAGACAATAATGGTTATATATTCTATACTTGCGAGTGCTTCAAGTTAATATCAAATCCACTTAATGCTTTAAGACATAAAACTCATAAAGGTAACAACTTTGACATAACCATTATTTTACCTTTTCCATTTTTTTATATCTAATCTAGATTAAATCAAGTTTTGTGTTATGTTGGTGTTTAATGTGATGTTTGAGTTGCATACATGCTTCTTTCCTTTTATTCAAGTTATAATACAGTTGAGTTGTCTGTGATGAGTTTCCCTCTGGATTGTATAATATGAGGCTGCAAGAAATACTACTGCTGTTGAATTTTGTAGAGTGAGTTGGATGGGTGGCTGTTAACCTGATATATTTTTGTATTGTGGTGATGCTTTGTGTTGTTGAATTTTGGACTGACTATTGGATTTGAGAATATGTTTGGGAATTTAGTTGTTTGGTGGCTTGTCTGAGTGGTTTGTGGCTGAAGAAATGACTGACTTTTTTGATGTGAGTGTTCATGATTTGAGAGATATTAATCTGATAAACATATACATTTTCTTGGTAAACAGCCTGAGTATTTCTCATGGTCACATGCTGATTTACAAATGTAAGTTCATTTTAAATAAAATTGCTCACTATTTTCCTGTTTGAGTCTCATGCTTTGGAAGTATTATTGTTGTTGCAGGGAATAAACATGAGAACATAATGAGAAATTGGCGTTAAAGTTTAAACAACTGTTTATTCATTTAAAAAAGGAGAGAGAGAGGAACAAAAGGGAAAAACAATTATGAGTTGAAGATGTATTTTCTTTTTTAGGAATCTTGAGGTTTGCATTGCCTTGTTTAATTCTTTGGTATCTTGAATTATTTTAAGAAGATTACTGTTACAGACTGATTATGTTCAATTTTCTTAAAGCTCAAAGCATTTGTATGAAGAACAGGGGATTTACCCTTTTCCTTACTGTTGTGCAATCTCAGAGTTGGTATATATAAATATTTAAAGTTGCATAGAGCTCATACTGTTTTCTTGCGGGGAAATCATTTCATCCAGGACAATAATGATTAACTGACTTAAAAAGAATATACAATAATTTCTAGCTCACATTTTAAAGAGAAAAGAAGAGGTATTGCGATGTTTATGGAAAAATATAACTATAATGCCTAAAATAATATATGTATATGCTAACAGTGGCATGTATTTGTTGAATTACAAGGGAAAATATGTACTTCAGCTTATGTATATTGGATTACAAGAAATGGAGCCAAAATCTCAAAGAAATGTTTAAATATTGTCAACTACAAGAAAGGAGGACATTTGACTGCAGCTGGTGAGTTTAATTGTCTTTTAAATTGTAATGACTTTAGTAATAAATATAAAATTTGCCTCAGCCAAAGTTTTAACAAATTTTTTGCTACATTATAGATTAAAAACAGTAATTATCTTTTAGTACCAAATTCTTTAGTATATATACATTACTCATATAGATTTGGTGCACATACTAAAATTGATAAGGCTTTTTTTTTCAAATGAATTGTTTTCCCTTATCAGATCATAATGTTGTTACATTTATGTTATGGTTAAAGGCAAGGTGATTAATTTTTCATACAGAATACCAGTGTATATAACGAGATTAAAAGATTTTCCAGAGTGGCTTTTAAAAGACGTTTATCAGTTTTTAGATATAAATAACAATGGAGAAGTTTCAGATCTTATATTGAGGGATTATTTAAAAACATGTTTATATGGTAAAATATCTAGTGTACATGTACGAAAGAAAAACAAGATAAGGAACGCTTACATTTACAATCAAAATATGATAAAGTAAATCTACAAAAAGGTAATACAGATTTAGAAACTGAAATAAAAGCTGTTTAAAATATGCTGAGATTTTAAATCATACAGTCTTTATTCGCTTAAAAAAATCAAACTAAAAGCATTTTCTTTAGATCCAACTAACTTACATAAATTAGCTATTACATCTAAAAAAATAGCAAATCTAATTAGAGAAATTATTTCTCAAAGCAACAATGAAAAAGTCACAGATAACTCCTGTTAAAATTACAGAGCAGGAAATTCGAATTAATAACTAAATTGCACAGGACACTAAGGATAATCACAAGGCTTTCTTTAGTTATGTTAGGAACCTGGGTGGGAATTCCCAGATATGCTCAGAATTAGTCCAAAATGACAAAAAATAAACCAAACCCACAGATATTGCCAACATCCTAGCTGACAGGTTCAGCACAAACTTCTCCCCCCCCTCCCCACCAAAAGGGCAAATATCTATGCCAGCAGAGTGCTGCCCCCCCCTGACATCTCAGATGCTCAGGTAAGAGCCGCCCTCTCCAAAGCAAAAAACACAGCATCAATGGGACCAGACGGTGTCCCAGGCTGCGTCCTACATGAACTCCAAGAAGAGCTAAACCCAAACATAAAACTAATGTTCAATCTCAGCCTTACTACAGGATATGTACCTAAAGAGTGGCGTACAGCAACAGTGGTCCCTCTCCACAAATGTAGTGCCTCAACGGATCCTGGAAACTATCGCCCCATAAGCCTGACTAGCTTGGTCTGCAAAGCTATGGAAAGGATCATCATGGACCTCATAAATAAAGATATTGGGGACCTACAGACACTGGATCCTACCCAGTTCGGCTTTGTTAAGGGCAGATCCTGCCTTTTAAACCTGGTCAATTTCTTTGAAACAGTCACCAAGGCCATTGACAAGGGGAAGGTGGTCCACACAGCCTACCTTGACCTCGCAAAAGCCTTCGATACAATACCCCACTCAGGCATTATAGATAAGCTCACCAGCTTAAATATAAACCCCTATGTCACTAGATGGGTTGCAAACTGGCTCAAGGACAGAACCCACATGGTTAGAATTGCTGGAGCCATGTCAGACTCCAAACCAGTTACAAGTGGCGTCCCACAAGGCTCAGTCCTGGGACCTCTCTTGTTCGGTATATATTTCTTGGAGGTACAGGCCAACACGGAAGGACTGTGGCTGACCAAGTTCGCAGATGACTGCAAACTGTGCGCCATAATCGACTCTCCAGCCGACACAAATATCCTCCAAAAGGGCCTCATAGAAACAGACAACTGGTGCCAGAGCCATGGCCTCAAGCTAAACGCCAAAAAGTGTATAGTCATCCCCTTTGGCAAAAACAAAGTGCCCACAAATTACCACATAGGTGGTAATCCATTAAGTACAGAAGAAGTAATTAGGGACCTGGGGACCCAAGTTGATAGCAATCTCTCATTTGACAACCACGTGGCCAAAGTGGTTAGAAAAACATTTTATATAGCCCACCTAATCATGAAGGGATTCACATCTAGATCAGGGGAGGTCATCATGCCTCTTTACTCATCCCTCATCAGGCCCATAATTGAGTACAATGCCCCTTTTAGGATGTACCTTATCAGACACCTGCAGCAACTGGAAAGACCCCAAAAGTACCTCACCAAGAGGATCAAAGGGCTCAAACAGATGCCATATGCTGCCCGGATAAAGAAACTCCAGCTCTACTCAGTGGCATACCGCCTGCTCAGAGGTGATCTATGCCTGACGTATAAAGCCATGTCCAACCCGGAATTAATGGACATGCTGCACCTCAGAAAATCCAAATCCCATCGAGCTACGCGCTTGAGAGACTTGAACCTCAGCACTGAAATAAATAGGACATGCTGGAGGGACAGATTTATAACCCAGAGGCTCCCTTCACTCTGGAATAAAATCCCAGTCCAGGTTAGGCAGAGTCCCTCATTGACTCTCTTCAAGAGGAATCTTGATGAGTGGATGGGAGATCGTAGGTTTATCCCAGGTATCACTTCTGTGTCACTGTTAGACAGAGGCACAGTATACTAACCTCGAAAAAGGGCATAGCAAAATTAATTTAAAATGGGTGGCAAAAGCCAAACACACTCTGGCTAGGCTTATAAATGCCCTAGGGCAGATAGCCTAGTATGAACCTATGAACCTATGAACCTATGAAGTATTTGCAATAGATTAACTACAGAAATGATAAAGAGAATTGAAAAGTCCATCTGAACATCACAAACTAAGCAGCAGATTAAAAAGCTAAACGATAACAAGGCTCTCTGTAATTATGGTATTGTACCTTAGTTATACCAAGTATTTCATGATGTATTAAATATACATCTAAAAGTCATTACTGAAGTTAAAGCTATTTACTTTATCCCAACTTCTTAGAAATATACCTCAGTTTTTCCTATCTTGAAGTAAGACAAAGATAATCTTTGTTCCTGCTATAAACCTTTATCCCTCTATAGCCCTTCTAAATGTAGATTGGCATTTTTTGTCTAGTCTTACTAATAGAATAATAATTTTTTTTACTTTTCTTGGTTGACTATCAAATGTGATTTATACCAAAAAACTCAAGATAACCTTAATAGATTGTGCAAATAAAATGAAAAAATAATTATTAAGAATTATCAATAATTCATTTAGATTTAAATAACACATTTGATTCTTTTGACTGGTTCTATCCACTGCACTTAAATAATATAATTTTCTGATTAATTTCATAAACTTTGTTATTCATTCCTACCAAAATTCATATGGTTTTGTCAAGTTAGGTTCTTATCTCTCACAGTCATGTAAAATTTATAAGGGTACAAAATAGGGTTTCCCTTTGTCACCTGTACTACTTGCTTTGGTTATTTAACATTTTGCTAACTGTATTATATCAGATACTGATATTGTTGAATTTAGTATGTCAGACATATCCACTACTGATATATATAAACATATTCTAGATTATTTTAAAAGAATTTCAAGATTACACCTTTGTTGTAGTAAAATGAAAGCTATGAATGTTTTATTGATTAATACAGAATTAAATGATTTATTAAAAGACAATGGTAATTTTAATAAATTATAATAAATTAATTAATTAGGTATTAACTCATTATTGTAAAGATATAATACTATCTAATTATACTCATACTTTGAAAGATATTACCAAGTTAATAAATAAATGGAGTAAATTCATTTTCAGTATGGAAGACGGATTAACTTTAATTAAAATGATAATTCTACTGAAGATTTTTTATACTATTTAAACTCTCTTTATATTTCCTTCTAAGAGTTTTATAAAGAAATTAATACAATTCTTCAAAATGTTTTGGTATACCGATAAATCTAGGATATCATTTGAGTATCAGATAAGAAGCTGGAAAGATGGGGGTATTGTGTTCCCAGAAACACAACTTTATGTGTTATCTTCTGTCATTAAAACTTTAGTTTTTGGTTAAATCCAAATTATATAGCTAAATGGAAAACAATACATATGGTTAAGTAATAATAAAGATATTTCTACTTTTCATATTCAAATTCTATCCAATAATGTTATTTGGATATTTAAAAAATGCATTTCCAAAAATAGTAAACCATCAAATTCATATTATATTAATCATCACCATCATCATCTTTCGGCTGTTCCCATTAGGGGTCGCCACAGCAGATCACCTGTTTCCATTTCTTCCTGTCCTCTGCATCTTGCTCTGTCACACCAACCACCTGCATGTCCTCTCTCACCACATCCATAAACCTTATCTTAGGCCTTCCTCTTTTCCTGTTACCTGGTAGCTTCATCCTTAGCATCTTTTTCCCAATATACTCAGCATCCCTCCTCGGCACATGTCCAAACCAACGTAATCGTGCCTCTCTGGCTTTGTCTCCAAACCTTCCAACCTGGGCTGACCCTCTAATATACTTATTCCTAATCCTGTCCACCCTCGTCACACCCAGTGCAAATCTTAACATCTTTAATTCTGCCACATCCAGCTCAAACTCCTGCCTTTTTGTCAATGCCACTGTCTCCAACCCATATAACATAGCTGGTCTCACTACCCTCTTGTAGACCTTCCCTTTCACTCTTACAGGTACTCGTCTGTCACAAATCACTCCTGATACTCTTCTCCTCCCACTCCATCCTGCCTGTACTCTGTTCTTTACTTCTCTTCCACACTCACCGTTACTCTGAACTATTGACCCCAAGTATTTAAACTCATCCACCTTCGCCACCTCTACTCCTTGCATCCTTACCATTCCTCTATCCTCCCTCTCATTCACACACATATATTCTGTCTTAGTCCTGCTGACCTTCATTCCTCTTCTCTCTAGAGCATATTTCCATCTCTCCAGGGTCTCCTCCACCTGTTCCCTACTCTCACTACAGATCACAATATCATCTGCAAACATCATAGTCCACAGGGACTCCTGTCTGATCTCGTCTGTCAACCTGTCCATCACCATTGCAAATAAGAAAGGGCTCAGAGCTGATCCTTGATGTAACCCCACCTCCACCTTAAACGCATCCGTCACTCCCACCGCAGACCTCACCGCTGTCACACTACCCTCGTACATATCCTGTACCACTCTTACATACTTCTCTGGCACTCCTGACTTCCTCATACAATACCACAACTCCTCTCCAGGCACCCTGTCATATGCTTTCTCTAAGTCTACAAAAACACAATGCAACTCCTTCCGACATTCTCTGTACTTCTCCATCAACACTCTCAGAGCAAAGATTGCATCTGTAGTGCTCTTTTCTGGCATGAAACCATACTGCTGATCACTAATCATCACGTCCCTTTGTAACCTTGCTTCCACTACTCTTTCCCATAACTTCATGCTGTGACTGATCAATTTAATCCCTCTGTAGTTACTACAGCTCTGCACATCACCCTTATTCTTAAAAATCGTTACCAAAACACTTTTTCTCCATTCCTCAGGCATCCTCTCACTTTCCAAGATTTCATTAAACAATCTGGTTAAAAACTCCACTGCCATTTCACCTAAACACCTCCATGTTTCCACAGTTATGTCATCTGGGCCACAGCCTTTCCATTCTTCATTCTCTTCATAGCTATCCTTACTTCCTCCTTGCTAATCCATTGTACTTCATGATTCAGTATCCCTACATCATCCAACCTTCTCTCCCTCTCATTCTCTTCATTCATCAACCCCTCAAAGTACTATTTCCATCTCCTCAACACACTATCCTTGCTTGTGAGTATGTTTCCCTCATTATCCTTTATCACCTTTACCTGCTGCACATCTTTCCTAGCTCGGTCCCTCTGTCTAGCCAATCGGTACAGGTCTTTTTCTCCCTCCTTAGCGTCAAACCTTTCATACAACTCTTCATATGCCTTATCCTTAGCCTTCGCCACCTCTCTCTTTGCCACCTCATATCCTTATACTCCTATCTACTTTCGTCATCTCTCCGACAATCCCACTTCTTCTTTGCCAACCTCTTTCTCTGTATACTCTCCTGTACTTCCTCATTCCACCACCATGTCTCCTTCTCGTCCTTCCTCTGTCCAGATGTGATACCAAGCACCTTTCTAGCCGTCTACCTTACTAGCTCTGCTGTAGTTACCCAGCTATTTGGTAACTCTTCACTGCCACCCAGTGCCTGCCTTAACTCATCCCTGAACTCCACCTCACAATTACCCTTTTTCAATTTCCACCACTTGATCCTTGGTGCTGCCCTCACACTCCTCCTCCTCTTCTTGATAACCAACGCCATCCTACAAACCACTACCCTATGCTGCCTAACTACACTTTCTCCAGTCACCACTTTACAGTCTCCAATCTCCTTCAAACTATATTAATATACTTAAAATATTCATAAATTTTATTTATGAAAACCTGAACATAAAAGAATGGTTATTTATTTTGCATATCCTTTACTGAGGATTTAGATTCTTCAAATTTTAATAAATCACTCATCTGACTTCTTAATGGAAACATATGATTTTTATTTAAATAACTGGCTTATTAATCAGACAAATACACATTTAATATTATCTAAGATAAAAAAATATCAGACATGAATAAAAAATGGTTCCCAAAATGTATTGTTTTTTTTAATAAATTCTGGGACTAATACACAGATTTAATGAATTGTATTTATGCACAATATATAAAATAGTAAAAACTTGTAAACCATTCATAGGATCATAGTTGGTTACTAGGCTATTGGTCCTGAGGCCCTTGTAAGCCTAGCCAAGAGTGTAGCCCAAGTTTAGACAAGTCAGCACCCAAAGCCGCTGTCCAGCAGGGAAACAGGTGGAATCCCAGGGATGTATTTTCTGTTTCCCATCCAGTTATCCAGGTTGCACTTAAAAAGGGATAATGAAGTACTCTGCTTTATGTGGACAGGGAGTCTATTCCCCAGATGGGGGAGTCTCGGACACAAATCTGATCCATCAACAAGTACTATTGATGTCACAGACTAGGTTGAGGTCACATGTGCGGGTTACTCGAGTGGAGCTTGACTTGCAGATATGCAGCAGTCCCATCAAGGCGGGGTCTGAGATTGCTTTGTATGCCAGACAAAGGTCACCTCTGAGGAGTCTTTATGAAACTGAGTAGAGGGACAGGGCATTTAGCCTATTTGTGTAGGATAGATGTTTGAAGACCTGGATTCTCCTGTTGAGAAATCTCTGTGGTCTCTCCAGTTGCTACATGTGCTTTGTGAAGGGGGTGTTGTACTCAACAATTCCTTATAAAGGGATGTTATGACCTTCTTGTCCCTGTATTACTTATGAGGTGGGCAAAATAGAAAGCTTTCTGTACAACAGAAGCAACATGGTGGTCAAAAGTCAGGTTGCTATCAACCTGGGTGCCCAAATCCCTCATGACTGGTTGCATGTTTAGGACGTTGTTATTAATGTGATAACATGTGAGGACATCACTCTCCCCAAAGGGGATAATGAAGCATTTTTGGCATTCAGCTTGAGGCCATGTTTCTGGCACCAGTCATTTGTTTGAGTGAGACCCTCTTGGAAGACGTCCACATCAATTGAGAAATTGTTGACTGTGCCCCGCTTGCAGTCATCTGCAATCTTGTTTAGCCATAGCCCACTGCTTTTGGCCTGCACCTCAGAGATGTATATCCAAGATAAGAGAGGCCCCAAGACTGATCCCTGGGGTATGCAGCTCATTACGTCTCTACTGCTTGAGGTAGCTTCCCCTATTTTGATTAGGTGGGTTCCATCAGTGACCCAATTTCCTACCCATCTGGTAACAAATGGATTGATGCCTAGTTGAGAGAGTTTATCTATTATGCACAAGTGGGGAATAGTGTCAAAGGCTTTGGCCAGGTCAAGGTAGGTGGTGTGCTCCATCTTCCCCTTGTCCATGGCTTTGGTGACCATCTCAAAGAAGTTAACCAGATTTAACAGACATGACCTCCCCTTGACAAAACCAAGCTGTGTGGGGTTGAGTATTTGGAGTTTGCCAATGTCCCTGTTAATCATGTTAATAAGGTCCATGATAATCCATTTCATGGCCTTGCAGATCAGGCTAGCTAGGCTGAAGGGTCTATAATTTCCCAGATTGGTAGACGCTCCACATTTGTGTAAAGGGATAACAGTAGCTGTCCTCCACTTGGCTGGGACAAAGCCAGTACTCAGGCTTTGGTTGAATGGGGTGCCTAATGGTGCTGCAAGTTCATGCCTGCGTTCATGTAGGCTGCAGCCCGGCATGTTATCGTGTCCCGTGGAGGCTGTATTTTTTGCCTTTGAGAGGGCAGTGATGACCTGTTCTCTAGAGATAAGGGGAGCAGGGGAGGTACTGGGGATGTCCTGATTTACTGATGGGGGCAGAGGGGTGAAGTTTTTGCTAAATCTGTCAGCCAGTAGGTTGGTTATATCTACAGCATTTGTGTATGTAGTGTCCTTGACCACCAGTTCTCAACAGATCTGGGAGCTTCCTTTGAGACTGCAGACATAAATTAGAGATTATTTGGATTACTGTTCACAAATAAGTAATTGTATTATATCAGATAAAGATAAAAATGATTTTGAAATAAGCAAGTACAACGTCTTTCCTATAGTTGAATTTTTTATGGAAATATTTATATAGAGTGTTCATTACTCCTTACAAGATTAAAATTATATATAAAAATGAAATAAAGTTGGAGATGATTCCAATTTTAAAGCAGATTGGCTTTACATGGTATTTGAATGTAAAGATTTGAAACGCTTTTGGAAAAATGTTAATAAATTTATCCAAACTTTATGGTCTGATAAGTTTAGTCTTACCACATTAATATTATTTAATGTTCCAATTCCTGATGTCATTCTCTTCTTTGGAGTATACTAGCAATAGCAAGAAAGGTTCTTAGTAAAAATTGGAAAAAATGTATTTGTATACTTTCTTGAAGAATTTACAAATATTGCTAAAGCTGTTTGTCAGAGTGAATTACGTACTATTAATATCACTTCTATTGGTTGAAACTAAAATAATCCATTAGAGAAATATTAATTGATTGTTTTAATTAAACCATGTTATGTAATATCAGTAATTACACTACCAGTGTTGATTTTGTTCATTAAGTCAAGCCCACATCTTTCAAATCATTTTCCAACTACAGACATAAAGCTGATAGGCCTACAGTTTCTTTTTTCTCTCCTTTTTATATTTCTGAGTAATGTGAGAAAATTTCCATGCTTCAGGAAAAGTGCGTTGTCTAGAAACCTGTTAAATATACTATGCAGTATTGGGGTAATAATGGTTTGGTACTTACATATTATCGCAACCACATTTCCAACCTGCCCTAATTCGTTATGTTGGTCCAAAAATATTCATGTTAACGGCAAAAGGGGTGTGTAAAGTAACAATTCTTAGTATGTGACATTGTGTATGAGGCAGGAAGATGACAAACAGTGACAGAGTAATAAGAATGGGGTTTGCATAAGAAAAACAATTTCATGTCAGTGTTTCTAACACAAGATATAAACAAAAAGTGAATGAACAAATTTGGCAACTACCATCGTTCTTTCAAAATTAACTTCTGCAACCATGACTGTTAACTTACAATGATGTTTCTCAATGTACAAGGCATGCTCAGCTGCATTTCAGCACAGTCGCTAGGGTGCGCACATATGAGTTACTTCGCATTTCAGTCACTGACATTTCATATCCACTTTAGCACTGACTGTTTTCAGACGTGCTGTATCAAAACCGTCACATTTTCATTTGGAGTGATACAAGTCTAAACTGATGGAATTAATGATGCCATTTAATTGTTACGTTTTCCAGTAAATAGCACAGTAATTATGGCCAAAGCTGCATTCACCTATGCAAAACTATGTGAAAAGACTGTCCTCCAGTTTCATCCCCTCAAAATAAAGAAATCAATCAATGATTGTTGAAAGCAAGTGGATTTGGTAGACTGCACCAGTGTCAACACGTACAGCCAAACTCGGTGTTTCCTCAGTGTAGGTCCTATACAAACTGGGTCACTGCTTCCTACCTCCCTGAGGATTCTCTCATGCTCTGCAGCTATTTCCAAAATCATGGCATCTGACTGACATCTTCAGTCCACTGGCAACACCTTGCCCCTCTACAAGGGTTACCAGCAAAGAACCACGACATCCTGGGGACTCTCGGGATACACATTTTTTTCAGAATGGATGAAAAGGTCCGTGTTAAAGCTGCGCTGCATGAAAAAGGGTAAAGGTGCATACATACACAAAAACATTCTCACATTTTTTGGATAACACTCCAGAAAACAACCTGCATTGGTAAAGAAATTGCACTACATAACATTTTCACAACATTAATGAACATATTTTTGGCTCAGAAAGCAACCGCTATTACCGTGAAAAATGTGGTTGCCATAATATGTAAGTACCAATGGTTTTAATATTAACTAATAGAGGCCCTCAGATCATATCTGGGCCCATAGATATGGTTTTAGTAATATTATTTCATGCATCTTTGACCATGTTTATAGTAGAATTAAAACATTGAAACATACACTGAAAATTCAATTTTAGACTTATCAGTAGTGCTAGTACAAATATTAACATTAACTGTATTAGATGCGTTAGCTATGATTTGTGGATATGATGTTAAAATGCCTTCAGTTCTTATACAGTGACAGTGTAGCATTACTAAGATATTTAAATACATCTTTTTACATGTAGGATCATTTAGCAAACAAGGCTATTAAGAATTAACTTATTCATACTGGTGAGATATTTCTCATAAAGTGTATACTCTCTTTTCTTCTTTTTTCTCTTCTTTTCTTCTTGACTAATTTTGCCAATTCTCTCTTCCACCTTAGAGGATCGTGGAATGCTTTCCTTAAGTTCATGTTCAGTAGCTAATGTTTTAGTGTACAAAATCTCTCCAAAATTCTTATAGCCATAGTTTAAGGATTCTAAGGCAGGATAAGATGACCAGCTTGTAACACGTATGCTTTCTATTAGTGAGCAATATTCAAGATAAGCTACATTAAACTTTTAAAATCTTTTTATTTCTTTATGAATAATGAAAGGTTAAGATCAAAGTCAATAAGAAGTGGTTGGACCGTCAAGCAGAGGCCCAATTTTCACATCACTTACACTTTCAGGTATTGAGTTAAAACTAAATACAGTAAGTTTCAACTTCTAGTCCCTTCTGTAACTAATTATGTCATATTGAAGAATGTAGTCATGTTAATAAGTTTCTTTCAAATCCCAATTTTGCTAGATCATTCCATAAAATTCCTGGGAAATTAGTATAATATTCTCATAATGTAAATACTTTTCTAACTGGTCCAAACCCCACAGTGGGTAAAATTATACATAGAGGGTTTTCGATAACATAATACTTACATGTGTTGATCTATTACTAATGATATCTCTTACCTACTGTATACGTTTCAGTCTCTCTCACTTGCGTTTTAAGTGCTGAGGGGATAGAACTGTAAATACAAAGAATATCCTCTCCACCCCTTAAATTATCTCTCAGGCATTCACTTGTTGTAATGTTTGGAATTCTAGGATTCAACAATTGCTGTTAATTTATAATCCTATTCTGATAAAACTCCAATGTCATCATATTTACTTCCTGAACTTAGGGCATTCCATCAGTAACATTTTATGACTGTGGTGTTATTACACTTCTCTCTAGTGCTGAGCTCAACTCTGAAAATGTTTTATATAGTCAGATAACTTCTCAGCAGAAAAAGAGGCACTACCTGGTCTTCCCTGTACTTAATAGGATTGATATTATATACTTAAGGTAATTGCTTAGCCACTTGTTAAACTGATGCACTTCATAAACAAATAATTGGACCATGACAATGTTGGAATAATTTTGCTAAGTACACAGTGAATATCTTTATTTTCCAAATATTCAACAATATCTAGCATAGAATTCTACATGTGGTTTAATGGAGTGTGCCACAAATCATTTACCTCAGCATGAATAATAAACATCTTGTACTTTGACATGAACTTAGTTATCTTTCAAGCTGGGTAAGGAAGAGACCATTATTTCTTCTTTTTCTGGTCTACTTAGTTTCCTTGCAGTGGATCCAAAACGTGCAATCACCCAAGACTAAACTTTCTTGATGTGGGTCTCTCAAAATCATAATTTCATTTAATACTCTAGCTTCAACATCTTTTTTCTTCCTGATGGGATTTGAATCATCTGTCAAGAAAGCTTAATTTGCTTTTCAACTACTTTTCCTGGTCATAACATTTTTGTTAATGCAGTCTTCATTTCTGTGTTCAGCTAAGTTAATTAAATCATCCTTATCAATGGATGTAAACTGTTTTTTTATTCTGACACCTTTATTATTGTAACTTCAGGTTAAAGACCACAGTCTGTCTGTTTAATTGAAATATTGGGTGAATTTTCAACTTGGATCTCATCTGAGTTCCCAACGTTGCTGCTTTCAACCCTTAACAACTTAATACTATTAGTGAACAGGTAGTGCTATTAGCATCTACAGTATTTTTCATTTCTGTGCTCAATGAACATTTATTGAGTAATTTGGTAAGATCCCTGTCCTGCACATTTCTTCTCATCAGTGTTCTTATTTTTAACCTTTGTAGTGGCTGGATCATTTGGGATCCCTTTTTCCCCTGCTCTTTACCTTAAGTTTTTTTTTTCTCTTGAGCTAAAAATGGCTCTTTCTGACTATCAGTATGAGTCACAATTAAAACTTATTTATTATCTACTTCTGTATTTTTGAAAATTTTTGCATCCTGTAACCAGTTGTGTAAACTGATGTACAGAGGTAAATGCCTTCACATACATTTACAGTTTAAATTGTTTTTCATATCCTTACTGTTAATAATATTGCAAAGTTCCATCTATCAGATGCAGTTGAAACAGTGCCCCTTATAAGTATTAAGTACATAAGTATTTAAGAAATACATTTTAAGAACTCAAAAAGGACACAACCTTATATTAAAAATAAGTAAGAGGTATAGATATGTACTTCCTACTAAATCAAACTCCAAACACCCGACACTCAGGAAATGCAGCTGCTACTTTTCTGATAGGTAAAACACCTTCAATCACCAGGAAGAAAAAGTATGTGTTCCCTACATCTTGAGAAAGACTGGAGCGAGCACACAAAAGAATAAAAAAAGTACATTTATTTCTTTATTTTATTTTTACCAGGAAAGTCCGAATGGGCCAGAAGCCATTTTCAGTGGAGGCCTGGGGACAGAAGTTCCACTATAAAAATTAACAGTTATAGTAATAGTAGCAATGTAACATACAGTAAAAGATAAAGCTTCATTACGACAATTAATGTATACAAAAATGGCAATACAATGAATGGTAACATGAAGGACATGTGTGGAATATCTAGAGAGACAGTATCCAGAGTGACAATATACAGCAGTGTATTTCTTCTGTACAATAAACATATCGCATAAATAGTATATTTGGCAATATCATAGCATTATATATAAACAAAGGTGATATTGGTAGTTGGTGGAAATAGGCTTAGAGTACTGTGAAAGAAAGCAAAGTATGGTAGTAGACTTAGAGGACTGTGAGAGATAGCATAGTATGGTCAGCCTGGAGTTGTGCAGGAGCAAAGCCAGTTGTTGGTTTGGTGATCCTTGAGGAGTAGTTTGTAAATGTCGATGTGTTAGTACTATTTAGTATGTGATGAGGGATGGAATTCCAGGACTTGGATATTTTGTTGGAGTGCAGAGAATCCCCAAAACTATTCTTGGGCTTAGTGACATTTAGTAGGAGTTTGTCAGAAGATCTTAGGATTCTGCAGTTAGAATAAGGCTGTGCTAGGTTTTTGGGTACAGGGCAATTATCTGGTTGGTGGATGACGGAATGGGCAATAGTTGGTTGAATGACAGAAGACTGATTAGTTTGAAGCATGTTAGTTGGTGTATAGCACTGATGTGATCTGTAAGGATGGTTTATTGCAAATCTAGCAATTGTATTGTAACAGGCTTCTAATTTGGTTGTCAGTTTTCCTGAGATTAATGAAAATGGGAGAGACATAGAAGGGTGGAGAGTAGATGTGCCCTGACTATGGAACGTCTGTTGGTGTTGGTTAGGTATGGCTTGACTCTGTAAAGTGAGCCAATTTTAAAGGAGACCTTTTTAATGGTTAGAGCTATGTGTTTGTCAAATTTGAGACAGTTGTTGATTGTGACCCCAGAAAGTTTGGTGTGATCAACTAGTTCACTGTTAGTGTTATGGGAAGAATAGATGATAAAGGGGGGAAGTGATCAGGAGTTTTGTTATTTGAAAAGAGTTTTAGCATTGTTTTATTTGGGTTAAGTATAAGCTGATGGTCAGAAAGGTAGGTTTTCGAAGTCTAAGAAGGATATTTGTGTTAGTTCAAGGAGTTCTGTTAAGAAGGGAGCAATACAAGGGAGGAGTCATCCGTGCATTGAATGACAGTGGCTAGGTGGGTGGCATTGCAGAGTTTGTTAGTAAAGATGTGAAGAGCAGTGGACCAAGAACTGAGCCTTGTGGGACACCAACTGAAACTGGTAATAGCCTAGAGCATTCATTTTGCCACTTAACTGCTTGTTGGCAGTCAGATAAGTAAATATGAAACCAAGTGAGGGCTAGTTGGGTAAGGTATAAGGAAGCTATTTCACTGAGTAGTTTTTAGTGGAATGCCATGTTGAATGCCTTAGAAATATCAAGGAAAATAGATGAGACAAGTTGGCCATTGTTAAGCTGGATGACTGTGTTAGTAAAACTTACAAGAGAGGTTATGGCACTGTTTGGGTCTAAAACCATGTTGGGAATTGGACAGATGATTATTATTATTTAGTAGATAGTCTGCGCTGTGAATGTATACTTTTTTTCAAGGATTTTGACTAGGGGAGAGAGTATAGCAAATGTCCTGTAGTTTGAGAATTCTGTTAACGAGCCACCTTTGTGCAAAGGGATGATATAAGAAATTTTCCAGAACTTGGGGATATACTGCTCAGAGATAGAATGGTTGATTAGGAGAGAGATAGGATAAGAGATGGCATCTGCTGCCAATCTGAGAAATTCATTAGGGAGTAGGCCAGCAGAGAGGGACGTGGACTTTAATTTGTTTAGCAGTTTTTAAGCGTCTATATTAGATCACCGAACGCCTAGGTAAGCAAACGGTTAATCAACCCCATATAAGCGAAAGCTCACAAAACCGAACTGTCAGAACAGCAATTTTTTTCCAAGGGAAAAAATTGCTGTTCCAACCAAAAAAAAAAATAAAAAAGTAAGCACATTAAAACATGAGATTAAATAGGGGGCTTCACCCCCGACACCCCGGACATGGGGGACTGTGCCCACCACCCCCCTACTTAAATATACCAACTCCGAGACCGCAATACAGTGCCGAAAACAGCAACGTACTGAAGCAGCCAAGCAAATTCTTTCCCAGGGAAAGAATTTGCTTACATGTCGCTTCGATATTTTGCAGTTTCGGTTTTGTCAGTTTGACCAAGATGCATTTGAAAACATGCGTCTTCGGTCTGCTGATAGGAACCCATTTTTAATTGTGCTTATTTGTATTGGTCTGACTGAAAAAAAATTGAAGTTTCTTACTGATCCTGTAGGAATAGATAGGGGAGTATTGCTGTCATTTTTACTAGGGATAGGATGAAATTGATGAAGTGTGAGTTAAATTGTGAGGCTGTGCTATCTGTAGTATTTATGGTGGTGGGAGATAGAGTTGTGGCATTTCCAGGTTTTAGGAATTGTTTAATGGCTCCCCAAAATTTTTGGGATTGTTTTGGTGTTTTTGTTGGATTGTGGTATAGTATAACTTTTTGTCATTCTTAATCTGTTTTTAGTTAGGTTTCTTATTTGTTGATAGGCAAGAAGAGAAATTTGTTTTTTGGTCTCTTGATATTGGGACCAGCCTCTATCTCTCTGTTTGAGGAGCTGGTGGTATCCTTAGTTAGCCATGGTATATGTTTTGATTTAACACAGCACATTTCCTAAGGGGTGCTAGACTGTTTTGGATATCGAAAAATGTATTATTGAAGTATTGAACAGCAGAATCCAAGTGGAGATGTTTGAGTGGGGTCCAGTCACATTACTGTAGGACAGACTTAAAGATTTCAGGGGAGACATTTTTTGTTGCGGACATGATTATATATGATGCTTTTTAGAAGGCATACCCAGTGTCTAAGCAGATAGGCGTGAAGATATCACTAACACCGTCTATGATGCAGCCAGAGTGGTGACAGACAGAGGACCTATTTGTTAGATTCAAGTCCAGGACTGATTGCTTGTTTTTGTGTTTGTAAAGTCTGGCTGGGGATTGTATTATTTGAGTGAAACCATGGAGGTTAATAAAGTTGGAGCAGTTGTCTGATGAACAGGTGCACCAATCCATGTTGAAATTCCCCATTACTACGCTTTCCTGATTAAAGGTAGAGGCAAACCAACAGATACGTTTTTCAATTACGGATGGGTTGTTACCTGGAGGGATATAAATTGCTATAATTATCATGCATTTATTGGAGTTTAGTTGAAGGTGGGAAATTAATATTTCAGAATTCCTGATGTCTGGGGGGGCTATGTTCTAGACGTTCCAATCTGAGTATGTCTTTGTATGTTATGGCTATGTCACCACCACGCTTGTGTGTCTTGTCAAGTTTATGGATATTGTAACCTTGGGTTAGGATTTCACTATCATTTATGTGGGGTTTTAGCCAAGTTTCTGTTAAGAGTGGTATTTCTGGGGAGTATATGGAGAGGGTTGCATAAAATTCATGAATTTTATTTGAGATGCTCCTCAGATTCATGTTCATAAGTATTAAGTCTGAGCTATTAAGTGGTAGATTAATGATGCTATGTGAGAAAGTATTGTCTGGTGGATGTGTAGTTTGCTGTTGGGATTGAGGGCCTGGATTCAGATGTATGTCCACATGAAGATTAAGTTGAGTTAATTTAAACAGACACAGGTGTGTGAGTTTGGGTATTAGTCAAGCATAGTTATGGAGTAAATATGGTGAAACCTGTAAGTGAGTGTATCTAAGTGAAAAGAGTTCTGTGTTGGAGCTATTATAGAGGTGTGGTAATATGACAATGTTTGTAAAACTGGTTTTAGTTGAGGTGGTGATAGGTTTAGTGGGAGAATATATATTGGTAGCATACTCTTTGTGACAGGAAGTAATAAGGTAGGCTGTAATGAGTAAGCTAAGGAGCAATGTGTGTAAGAGGAGTTAGGGTAGAGTTATGAAGTGTCTGAGTGAGAGGGCTGGGCTAAGATAAGCTAGTGTAGATCCTATTGGGTGGAGTTGTGACTTTTCCTTTGATTGGATTTAGTGATTAGCTGGTTTAAATGCGGTTATAGGATAACTTGTTCAAAGGGCGTGTTTATAGGGTAACTATAAATGTAGCGGTAGTGGGGGTAGGGTAAGGGATCGGAGTGAGCTCAAGTGAAGACAGGGCGAATGGAGTGGGGCCACACCACACTGAGTATTATGAGTATCAGTCACCAGTCAGGTAAATGCATATAGTTTGTAGATTATTGTCTCTACATCTTTTGCTATCTTGTACTAGATTAACAAACCTAGAATTTACTAACGAATTAGAAAAAGAGAAGGCAAAAATATTTTTTTTTCTAATTATGTACTCTTTCTTTAAATTTCTTGGCTGTGATTTCCAGAGTAGTACCAAATGGCAGCCTTCTCTTGCTGGTATTACTTGCAAAACAAAGTTTTTAGCCCCATTTAGTAAAAATCTAATTACCACATCTCTGGTGTGGGAGGGGGGAGTGCATAGAAGTTTAGATAACCTAACAGCCCCCACAAAGGTGTACACCACTCACAAATCAATATGACCACTTAGCTCCAGAATAACTTAAATTGAAAATTCCTTAGTGGTAAGTTAAACATACATTGCTTTGTAGTCTTTAAAACTCAGTGTATAAACACAGTTTCATCAGTGGTGGATGGCTTCAAAGAGATTACAGTGTCCAGCATGAACCTATGTGTATATCTACAGTAACATATATATATATATATA